>NW_016160685.1:0-8138 GCF_001687245.7 Rhagoletis zephyria | reverse complement strand
TTTTTTTTCACCCGAGATAGTCAAAGTTGGGGAAGAAAATATCAAAAAGTTAAAAATCCAGAAATAGTCCTAATTTTATGATGGTTCCTTAATTTATTTTAACTACATTGCATTTGAGTATGGAGAGGCAACTATCTGGAAGCATTTTACATAAAAAATTTACTAAGTATTGCCCGGTATGTAGTTGCATNGGCAACTATCTGGAAGTATTTTACATAAAAAATTTACTAAGTATTGCCCGGTTTGTAGTTGCAGTTAAAGAAAACACATGAAAAGGCACGATTTTTTTAAATTCGAAAAAATGTAAATATTTCAAAAACGGTGACACTTTTACCTGAAAATTTTTTGTTTATCAGGGAGCTCACCCCCCCACCTACCTTCCCCTAAAGTTTGGCACGTTACTTCTGGGACACCCTGTATACAAGTTTTTATTTTTACAAATTTAGTGCTCCAAAATCTATTAGAAATGGCTAGTCTTATCTCTGAGAAAACTTTCATGTCGGACTGTGTAAATAAATAAAATAAATAAATACAATTGAAAAACAATCAGATAGTGAGCCGATTTCAATGTTTTTTTTTAAGCGAGTGACCCAAATGCACATAAACTGGGACGCGTAATTTTAGCAGATTAAAAAGATACAAGTTTTGCTGAAATTTTGCAGAATTTTCATAATTTTTACATCAAGTGTGAAATTTGTTTGTAGTATATGTTGTTTGTTAAGTAATGAGCTACATATTCATAAAAAATAATAAATATTTAATAAACTAAAGAAAAATAGGCAAACCTTGCTTCAATTTTGCGTCCCAGTTTCATAAAATTTTTGTTATGAATGTCTTAAATTTAAGTGTAAAGTTTTATTCGCTACACTTAGAAAATAAAAGAGCACGAATTTCAATGTGGAGCAAAACTCTCTGGGAAGACAATACATGGTGCAAACATACTTTTTAAATTTCATAAAATGAAACTGCAGTAGTTTTCATCTTATGTGAATAATTCTTGTGACAAATACATAGTTTCGTGCTTATATTTTTGTATATATATTTTAGGCAGCACCACATCTTTATCAGAAAATTCCGAGAATCCAAAAATTGGTACCGTTACAAGTTACAGGGCATCATTTTAACTCGACATCTTTCCTGTTCCACGGATAATTGTACATGCTTCAGAGGTTTAAAGATATTTTGCGTCAGCAATTCGTAATCAAACTACGTACCCTACCTCGGAAAAGCAAAAAACTTTATATTCGAACGTTTGCTCAGGTGTACCGAATTCTGGCAGTTTGGAAACGCGCAACACTTTTAATATTTTCATCCAACTTCACTAACTTCAAGTTTTTTTTTTACTTTTTCAAGAAACCAAAATTTTTCTGCTAGTGAATCTGGTGGCATGATCTTAGTTAAATGTCATAAACTTGTTAAAAGTGAAGTGGTCGGCAACAACAACGAATGTCAATAAATTAAACTACTTTCTGCTTTCACAGCTTTACGTATACATTTCTCAAAATATTGCCCTCCCACTAAACAAAAGAGTCATACTTTCAGCTAATATAGCCATTTTGCGGGACAAAAAGCAACCTACTGAAAATGATCCAATATTTATAAGAAGGCAAAATTGTTTAATAGAAAAGCAAATGCCATAAGTTTGTAATTTATCTCTGTTTTTATATTTAAGTAAAACAAACATGACTTCTGATGTAAAGCTTAGCTACGTATAACGACAGTTTCCTTTGTTAAACAAAAATAAAGTGGTGTACAGTTTAGCTACGTATAATCTTTATTAACCAAAAAAAAAAAAAAAATCAATGGATTTACTAGTCTTTCTAATTGTAGTTTGTGTATTAAAAAAAAATTAATTCTAGTTGAAACATTTTAGCCGTTTTTTTAGTCCAATCTAGCCGGTCGCCCTGAAAAGTTCTGGCAATACTGATTACACAGTCATGACTTGTGCCACTCTGCCATAGTACGGTTGTTGCTCCCTTTCATACCGCAGTAATTTTGTATACAACTCTGAATGAACAAAATGCATGCTCCTTCTCATTATCAACCCTGATCAGATTTTACCCCCGCGGAGTACTCAAAAAGGTTTATTACTGTATATACTGTGGCCAAGAATGATAGAAGAGATCGGCGCAACCTTTATATTCTCTCAATCGTGTACTGTGGCACAGCAGCTGCGGAAACACTAACAGTCAACAGCAAATTCAGCATCTCTCAAAAACGAAAATGTTCCTGTTNGCATGCTCCTTCTCATTATCAACCCTGATCAGATTTTACCCCCGCGGAGTACTCAAAAAGGTTTATTACTGTATATACTGTGGCCAAGAATGATAGAAGAGATCGGCGCAACCTTTATATTCTCTCAATCGTGTACTGTGGCACAGCAGCTGCGGAAACACTAACAGTCAACAGCAAATTCAGCATCTCTCAAAAACGAAAATGTTCCTGTTGTGAAAAGCTGAACCAGTATGCACAAATTCCAGTTCATGAACTATTATTTAAGGATAAAAGCCATACCAGTTCGTTATGAACCATAATTATACCAGTTCTTCGTAAAAAAAGTAAAGTAGTTGTAGAATTTTTAGTTCGAAAACTGGTATTAAATGGGGAAGTCATACCAGTTCCTCATGTACTATAATTATAGCAGTTCCCCGCAGTGAAATTCCAAATACTAGTTAATTAACTACTATGTGCTAAAGCGACGGCCTACCATTTCGGCGATTTCGAACAACTTATACGATCAGCGACATCTGTCTTTGAATAGGCACAACCAAAACTAAAATGCTTTCGCTTTCATGGAAAATTTCGGCTGTGGCGTCGAGTGAAGACTTCCGATTCTGGTTCTGAGATCTCAGGTTCGAGTAGGCTTGGAGGTTGTTAAAGTAAAGTAAGTAAATTAATGTAAATGATTATTTCAATTTAAATATAAAATAAAAATTGTACATAAATTTAATTTGATTTGGTAAAAACATAAAAACTCAAATACTAAAAAAAATGAAAAGAAATAATTTTTTGTTCTTTTTAAAATAATAAATTTAAAAATTACACAAGAGATATAAATGAAAAAAAATAAAAATAATAAAAAATAAAATAAAAAATAAAAAAAGATTCGCTCACTGAGATTCGAACTCGGATCTCTTGATTTGGCGTGCCGAAGCTTTACTCTGCCGACCATTGCCACTGTTGCAGCGCCGTGAGCAAAATGACATACTTATGCTTTTCACGGGGGATGAATAGGCAGTCTATCCCGTCAACTGGTATGGTGCTACTAGTATTGCTACCGGTAGCGTGCTGATGCAGGAGCGGACAATTGGCATCTCCTATGACACCGCCATGTTAAAAATACCAGTCGATAACATTGAAAAAGGATACAACGTGAACTAGTTGGGCTGAAACGCAAACTGGTAGCATTCTGGTTCACAACTGGTAACTTTCCCTGCAGGGTAATTATCATATATACATGAGCCGTGATGGACACTACCACAAACAAGCACGAGCTAAAAGTGAGCAAGTGTTAGTGTGCCTAATCCAGTTTCATCCTCAGGGTTACCATAAAAGTTTTTATTTTTTTACCAAAACTCTAAAAAAATTACCAAACTCAGAATTTTTTTTTATTTTTATGTAGATGATTTTTTTGGCGGCGACCGAGCTTAGATTTTTCGAGCGACAGATAAGGTTTTTCCTCTTTTTTTAATGACAAACCCCAAATTTGCATAAATATTGCATAACAGTAAGTTAATATTATGTACATATGCATGTCATTTTATTCATAATGAAAATACATACGAGCATATTTTGAACGGAAATCTACATTTATGTAAAATATTCATACACAGGTTTATATGTATAAATATTTGAAACATTAATTTAGCTTTGAATTCAACTTTTTTGTAAAATAGATTTCGCATTTTTTGGGTGATTTATTAACCGGTAAATTAAATCACGTTCAACAGTACAAAATATCTCTTTAAAAGAGAGTTTAATTTAAAAATTTCTAAATCTTTATTTTTACAAATTATATGAAAAATACGTAGCTGAACCGGGTCGCAAAGGAGACCTATTATTACCGAATTTAAAAATTATGGCTATTCTAGTGTGATTGCTTCAATTTTAATGGCAAGAGCGCACAGAAATGAGCACCACTTTAACACTGAATCACTCACAAAAAAGGGGTTGTGTTGAAATTTTTTGTGATATTTGTTACTTTTAAGATAATGAAATACTTTATATGTATACATATAGGTATAAATTTGTGTTTCATAAACAAAAGAGGTGTGAAAATGTCGTTGTGAATAAAAGTTCATAAACGCATACATAAAGGAAAGCAAAATTATTGTTGGTTAAACTATTTAACCTTATTCATTAGAAACATTCTTTGTACTTTTCCTTAATGATCGATATTAAGTTGCGATCAGTAGCAGGTAGTGATTTTTTGCACACTCTTTTTCAGTGTGTTTCAGAGTTTGTCCTTGAGACCCCCAAATGTATATTATTTACACACTCATAAACATTTTTGCGGTTGCCCATCAAAGGATAGCTTTTGCGTACAGCGTACGAACAATTGATTTTTTTGTTTTCTAAGTGGTCACTGTTGTATTTAGGTAGAGATTTTCCTATGAAACTCTTAAACCATACTAATTTTAGTGGGCTCATAAGAAATAGAACATATAATATTATGCGAAGTGATAAGTAACGCATTCTGTTCCGGATAACCCTAATTAAAGGTCCTTAAAATTTTACTTTTGTACTTATTTTACATACATACCAGACAATACCTACTCCTATAGTAGTGGAAAAAGCGCCTTAAAATGCAACAGGCGGCTCTGGTATTTCTCCGTATACAAAACAGGTTTGACCAATGAGCGCAAAGCTAGAGACAAATGAGAGAAACCTCATTCTCTCCCATGCCTGGTAATGAGAGTCGGAGTACAATCTGTTTTATTACGCTCTTCTTCCCCCTTCATGCTGGCTCTTGATGCCCCCCTGATCATGCTTCTAAATGAGTCAAGCCGGCTCCTCAGTGCAAAAGGCTCCTGGGAGCCAATTTACCCATCTCNGTATTCCACACTCAGAAGCTTATTCGACCAGTCTTCATGGTTTATAGCATCACATAATTTCCCTAGCATTGATTTTATTATTCGATTGGCCCTTTCAACCTGCCCATTCGCCTGGGGTGATGCAACCGCTACCTTAACATGTGTTATATTTCTTTTTAACAAAAATTGCGAGAATTCTAAGGACGTAAAACAACTCCCCCTGTCTGAAATGATTCGTCTTGGACGACTGTAATAGCTAAAGTATTTGTCTAGAGCAGCAGTAACTTCACGCGTANAAGCAAAATTATTGTTGGTTAAACTATTTAACCTTATTCATTAGAAACATTCTTTGTACTTTTCCTTAATGATCGATATTAAGTTGCGATCAGTAGCAGGTAGTGATTTTTTGCACACTCTTTTTCAGTGTGTTTCAGAGTTTGTCCTTGAGACCCCCAAATGTATATTATTTACACACTCATAAACATTTTTGCGGTTGCCCATCAAAGGATAGCTTTTGCGTACAGCGTACGAACAATTGATTTTTTTGTTTTCTAAGTGGTCACTGTTGTATTTAGGTAGAGATTTTCCTATGAAACTCTTAAACCATACTAATTTTAGTGGGCTCATAAGAAATAGAACATATAATATTATGCGAAGTGATAAGTAACGCATTCTGTTCCGGATAACCCTAATTAAAGGTCCTTAAAATTTTACTTTTGTACTTATTTTACATACATACCAGACAATACCTACTCCTATAGTAGTGGAAAAAGCGCCTTAAAATGCAACAGGCGGCTCTGGTATTTCTCCGTATACAAAACAGGTTTGACCAATGAGCGCAAAGCTAGAGACAAATGAGAGAAACCTCATTCTCTCCCATGCCTGGTAATGAGAGTCGGAGTACAATCTGTTTTATTACGCTCTTCTTCCCCCTTCATGCTGGCTCTTGATGCCCCCCTGATCATGCTTCTAAATGAGTCAAGCCGGCTCCTCAGTGCAAAAGGCTCCTGGGAGCCAATTTACCCATCTCTGATTTATAGCATCACATAATTTCCCTAGCATTGATTTTATTATTCGATTGGCCCTTTCAACCTACCCATTCGCCTGGGGTGAGGCAACCGCTACTTTAACATGTGNGAATTTGTTGGGTACAATTTTATATATTTCGTAAATGCGTCGACCACCACCAAAATGTGCTTTCTCTTCGACTTGATCGATGGCAGAGGCCCAAAATGGTCGACATGAATTGTATCAAATGGTAACGGATTTTTCGGAATATTATGTAACCTCCTTTCATTTGCGTGCACCGGCATAGCATACATAATACATTTCAGACAGTTGCGGATAAATTCATATATTTCTTGTTTCATATTTGGGAACCAATAATGTCTGTTAATTTTATCAAAGGTTTGTCCACTGCCTGGTGCCCTATCTTCTCATACATTAGCCTGATGACGTTTACCATTTCGCATGGCACATATAGGACTTTGCCCGCATCCTTCTTCAATTTAAAAACTAGTCCGTCAATTAGATCAAAGTCTTTAACCTCACCTTCTTCTATGCGGCTTCGCAACTTTTTAATGTCCTCTNAAATTTTTAATGTCCTCGTCACGTTCTTGGGCTACTTGTATTTGAAAGTCAACGTCATTTGCATCTAAAACAGCGGCAACATGGCACCTACTCAGAGCGTCGACATGTCCCATCGATGCTCCCCTACGGTGTTGTATAGAGTAATCGTAATTCTCTAATTCTAAAGCCCACCGAGCTATTCGAGGACTTACTTGCTTTCGTTCCAATGTAAGCGTCAGCGAATTACAGTCCGTTATTATTTTAAATGCTATACCTTCTAGATAGATTCTAAATCGCCTTAAGGCGTAAATTTTGGAGAGCGTCTCCAATTCGAAGCTATGATATTTCGCTTCGACGGCCGAAGTCGATTTCGAAGAATACGACACAGGATGCAATTTTCCGTCATTTTGCTTTTGAAGTAGAACAGCTCCAAAGCCCAAAGCACTCGCGTCACAATGCAATTCTGTTTCTTTATTGGGGTTATATATAGCTAAAATTGGTGACTTCGTAAGTTTACTTTTCAATTCGTCAAAAGCATCAATGCAATTATTATCGAAATTAAAATTGGTATTCTTTTTCAACATATTTAGCAATGGCTTCGTAATTTGTGAAAACGATTGTATGAATCGTCTGAAGTATGAAAAGAGGCCAATGCAAGATTGAAGTTCCTTGTGGTTTTTCGGAATGGGATAGTTCTTTATGGCCCTTATGTGTGACACACTTGGTACTAAACCAGAAGGAGAAACTGAATATCCTAGGTATTCAATTTCCTGATATCCGAAACGGCTTTGATGTAAGTTAAGCGTTAACCCATTCTCCGCAATTCATTTTAAACTGTTTCTAATAATAATTTGTGCTCGGCATAATTGAAAGTTGCTATTAAGGTGTCGTCCCTGTAAAATGTCATTTTCCTCGCGTCAATTAAATGCCTACAAATAGTATTCAAAAATCTTTGAAACGTAGCAGGCGCATTTTTGAAGTGAAACTTCTTAGGCGGCGGTATCGCAAAAATGTAGAGTGGAATTTTTTAAATTGCAAACGTTACATGAGTGAGAAGGAAGATATAGGTAGTATAGGGAAGGGGAAAAAAGAAATAAAGCGACGCATGACGGGTACGAGTACCCAGCAAACAATTAGGTTTGATATACATTTGAGAATGATTTGAAATCAAAGCCTTTATCAAATGTCAAACGTTTGAAAATGATTTGAAAATTACAGCTTTCTCAATAAAAAGGGGTGTTTGATCTCCATTTGAGAATATGGTTAACTCTCAAATCAATTTCAAAGGTTATTTATCAAATGTACTTCAAATGTGGAAATAAAATTTATAAAAGGAAATGTATATTTCATATTTATTTTTTCTTCGCGATGTACATATGTATGTACATAACAAAAGAAACCATTCTTCTTCTTCTTCTTATTTGGCGCTGTAACCGCCTAAGCGATTTTGGCCGAGTCCAAAACAGCACGCCAGTCATTTCTCTTCTGTGCTAACTGACGCCAATTGAAAATGCCAAGTGAAGCCAAGTCCTTCTC
>NW_016160684.1:59332-60783 GCF_001687245.7 Rhagoletis zephyria | reverse complement strand
TGTGTCGTCGGCGTATCTTAACAGTGAACTACATGATGAAGTTTATATGCAACAACCAGAATGTTTTGTCAACAGCAAGTATCCAAACCGTGTGTTGAAACTCAAAAAGTCCTTATACGGTTTGAAGCAGGNGAATGTTTTGTCAACAGCAAGTATCCAAACCGTGTGTTGAAACTCAAAAAGTCCTTATACGGTTTGAAGCAGGGTGGCAGGGAGTGGAACACGAAATTAGATTCGGTTCTTAAAGAAATGGTATTTAAACCATGTCCCAGCGAACCATGCATATATACCAGAAATAGAGCACATGTAATCAACGTCATAGCGGTGTATGTTGATGATCTCATCATCGCAAGTTCGAGTAAGTCCGGATTATGTCAGATCAAGGCTGACATTGCAATCAAATTTCAAGTTGTTGATGGTGGTCAGTTAACACACTTCTTGGGTATAGAGATTCAGCGAGACGGTGAGCTTGGTGATGTAACCCTATACCAAAAGCAGTACATTCTAAACCTACTAAAAGATTATAACATGGAAAACTCCAGAGACGTTGCAACGCCGCTGGATGCTGGTTTCCAGGTTCAATGCTATAGCGAAAAATGCAAGAAGGTTGACAAAGTTATGTATCAGTCAATCGTAGGCGCATTAATGTATTTAGCGATATCAACACGTCCCGATATTCTACATTCGGTATGTAAGCTGGCACAGCGGAACGCTTATCCGCATACAGAACATGAAGCAGGAGTAAAGCGTATATTGCGTTACTTGAAGAAAACGGTCAACAACAAATTACACTACGCAAGAACTGACAAAGCTATAGAGAGTTTCGCAGATGCTGATTGGGGTAGCGACGTATCAGATCGAAAATCGTATTCAGGCTACGTTTTTGTTGCAGCAGGCGGCGTGTTCTCTTGGGAATGCAAAAAGCAAAGCGTCGTAGCACTCAGCAGTACGGAGGCAGAGTACATCGCATTATCATCAGCAGCGAAAGAATCTGCGTACATCAGCAAACTTTTGACGGAAATGGGTTTCGGTCAGAATGGTCCAATAATCCTCAATAATGATAATTTAAGTTCGCATTGCCTAGTAAGAAATCCAACATATCACGCGCGTAGTAAACACATTGACATTAAATACCATCATATCGGCAAATGTATAGTGACAACGAAATAGATTTAAGATATATACAAACTGATAATATGATGTCAGACATATTAACGAAACATTTACCAAAGGTAAAACATGTAAAGTTTACAAGAGAGATGGGTATATATTAAATACTCATGTAAAGTGTTGAGAAGGAGTGTTCGAAATAAATTTTGTATAAGTGGCAACACTTCCCATCACTATTTTGCTTGACCCATCTTCCTTTGTTCTCTTGTATTCATTTCAACGAAACTGTTCATCCCCTACATTGTCACATTTTTAGTCTATTCAAATACATCAAAGCAATA
>NW_016160684.1:55035-56131 GCF_001687245.7 Rhagoletis zephyria | reverse complement strand
CCGCCTTTCTCTTGGACTTCCCTGTCGAGACGTTTAGCTATAATATGCTCCAAGATTTTACCTGCTGTGTGTAGCAGACAAATAGGCCGAAAACTTGAGGGATCATCCAGAGGTTTACCCGGCTTAGGTATTAAAACCAGCTTTTGCCTCTTCCAGATTTGAGGGAAAGTTCCATTCGTGAAACACTCATTAAAAACTTGTAGGAATAAGGAAGCGCACTGGTGGACTGCAAGCTTAAGAGCTATGTTGGGTACGCCATCGGGGCCAGGAGCTTTCTTTACTTCCACCTTCGATGTTGCGAGTGTGATTTCTTCTTCCGTTACAGGGTCAACAACACTCAACGGCTCGCCATCCATAGTGGACACTAACGGTCTCTGTACAGGAAATAGTGTCCCCACGACGGACTTTAGGTATGCAGCGTTTGTCGGGTTCATGTTTCTGCCTTTCAGCTTTTTTGAGACAATTTTGTAAGCCGAGCCCCAAGGATTCCGTTCAGCATCATCGCAGAGCTCTAAGAAGCATTGCCGTTTACTTTCTTTAATTCCTTTCTTTAGTGCGTCGCGTGCACTCTTATAGGCCGCACGAAATACCACGAAGTTGTCTCTTTCCCTAGATCTCTGAGCATTTCGCCTACATCTTAGACATTTCTTTCGCAGGTCCGCTATGTTATCGTTCCACCAGTAGACCGCATGACGATACGTGGAGGAAGTTCTCCTGGCCATTGATGCATCGCAAGCTGCGCTATTGTCGGCCATTAGGTGTTCGGCCATGGAGTCTGCTGACCCTTGGTAAACGGTGGATGGTAGCATGCTCGTAAACGATTCGGGATCGAAAGTACTGGTTTTCCACCCGTGCGATACTCCGGGGTTGTGATTCCGCTTAGACAGTTCTCGTCTGCAGTTGATATTGCAAATTAAAGCTAAATGATCACTTTGCGTATAACACGTGCTATGTTTCCATTCAGTGAATCTATATAGCCCGGAACTGATAAAGGTCAGGTCTATTATTGACCCAAAACCGTTTCGGCTGAAAGTGTGTTCAGTTCCCGTGTTTAGTAAAACGACGTCCAAACAAGCGAAAGCCTCCAGAAGAGCTC
>NW_016160684.1:51203-51454 GCF_001687245.7 Rhagoletis zephyria | reverse complement strand
CAAAAAAATATTATTGAAAATGTGTATACGGGGGTTTTTTGGGTCAGAGAATCCATTTTTCGCATTAATTTTTAATTTTGATCGCCACCAGAGTGCGTTTTTGAACAATATTTTGGATTTTTAACTTTTTTTGGGGGAAATTGACGAACTTATTGCTCAAATAGTCAAATCTTTGACTTTCTAATAATTTAAAATAATGGAAAAATATTTATTTCTTTATTTTGCTTTATTATTTTAACAAAAATTCAATT
>NW_016160684.1:48043-51144 GCF_001687245.7 Rhagoletis zephyria | reverse complement strand
AAAAAAAAACATATAAAATGTAAATGAAAAAATTTCAATTGAATTCCTATATACAAGGCATGGAAAGACTATAAAAGAATTCAAACGAATTATTTTCTAAAATCTTTCTTGCTTTCTAGTCTGGGCTGTTTTGTTGTTATTTTAAATTATTAGAAAGTCAAAGATTTGACTATTTGAGCAATAAGTTCGTCAATTTCCCCCAAAAAAAGTGAAAAATCCAAAAAATTGTTCAAAAACGCACTCTGGTGGCGATCTAAATTAAAAATTAATGCGAAAAATGGATTCTCTGACCCATAAAACCCCCGTATACACATTTTCAATAATATTTTTTTGTCTTTGAAATGCATCTNTAATGCGAAAAATGGATTCTCTGACCCAAAAAACCCCCGTATACACATTTTCAATAATATTTTTTTGTCTTTGAAATGCATCTAAGAGGTCGTTTATTTGGTATTTTTGAAAATATCTACCAAAAAATTTTGGCAGGCTCGAAAATGATTTTAGAGGTATGGTTCCTTGGGCGAAAATGTTTGTTACGGTCCATAGTACCAGAATCGCAAGGATATGAATCAACTTTTTTAATTGACCTACTAATTGACCCACCCTAGTATATATATATGTATATATGTATGGATATGGAGACATGGGAAATTTGCGTAAACAAAGAATAGAGGCTGGTTCACATACAACTTTGCCGTTGCGTTGGCGTTGAATTTCAAAGCCGTCCACATAGCCAAAATTTGCCAACGCTAAGAACAGACAAACACACACGCAAATAAATAAAATTATATGACATGTTTTTTTGCTTTTAATCAAATGAGGGCAAGAAATATAATTTTTCATGCAATTATTGATATGAAATATTAATTTATCTCTCGTTAATATGTTAATTTAGTGGCCAAAGTAGTCTCTTCCAAGCTGCATTGTAGAACGCATACTTTTAACGTGCGTTCTGTCAAACCAACGCCAACTACAAAGTCAACGCGAAAGTTCTATGTGGACCAGCCCTAATTATCAAATACTGTTTAACACCCCAAATAGTAGTTTGTATTATACAACATACATATATATGTATGGGGACTAAACCAGGAATATTCATTTGAAAATGCTAATGTCCTACTCATTTAAGAAATGAAAGACAAAATAATGATTTTTATAAATATTATATTCTCATTTATACATATGTAACATAGTTACTTAGCCGAATTACTTAGTAATTACTTGAATGTACGAATACAAAGACAAATTATTTATCAGAAGCATTGCCCCTTACACATTGAAAAAAAAAGTAATAAAAGCTCTCAAAGAAGCAAAATCGCTACAGCGAAGAAAGGGTTTGAAAAACCGCATAAATTCAAATCCGCATAACAAATAACCACATAAAAAGAGACGTTAGTGTGTAAGTTGAAATTTTATAAGAAATTATTGAACATTAAAAAAATTATACCTACATACATAGATATATATGCACATATGTATGTGCCTACCTAGTAGATGAAACTGGTCAAAATAGCACGCATCTATTCTTCTGTGCATGAGAATATATGCATAAATAAATATATACATATGTGTACACATGTATGTATGTATATACATATCTGCATGCGTGCATACAATCCTTTACTCGAAATTCTTAGTTGATGCAATTTTTATCCCATACAATTTTGCTGACCAAACAACCCGTTTGCCTGTCTAATCTGCTTGCCTCATTTGCCTCGCTCGTTTACTCGCCTCGCTCGTCTGCTGCTGCAAATGAGTGCCTCGCTCGCAACGACGCCCTCGCGAGGGCAGAGCTAATGAGGTGCTCGTTTTCGTGCCGCTCTACTCTTGCGCTGCCCTCGTTTGCTTACTCGCTCGCTGGCTGCTCACCGCGTGCGCTCGTACTAAACGAGTGCTCGTTTGCAAACAGCCTCGCCTGTTCCTCGTGAGTTGCGCAAGCTCAGAGCAAACTAACGAGCGAGCGAGGGGCTAAAATGAGGCAAATCCGAACCCTGCGAAAATGCCCCAATAGTTTTGGAGTCTAATGAAAATGCATTTCCCACGCATACATATATCTATATGTACATGCTACATTATTTGGCAACGTTTTTACATGCATATATAAGTACATACATGTAATAATGTTTATTGCTGGTTCAAATTATTGATGTTTAATTAAATACAGTGAATGATTGAATTCGATATATAAAAGTGTTAGATGAATGTTTGAACAATTTAATATTTCAAGATATTAGGTGTATTCAAAATACGATGACTCGGCTTGAACGACTTCTTAGCGGCTTGACAACTGATAGCAGAAAAAAACACTGCTTCGACCTCTTACTTCGACGGCTACTTTTTACAACTTGACTCTTTTGACCCTCGACAACTTCGGCGACTTGACGACTTGACCTTCTTTTGACTTTCGGCAACTTCGATGACTTGATTGAGATGATTGAACGACTGCTGACTATTTAACGACCGATAGTGTTGCCTTTTTACACCCGGCCATCCTGATCATCATCTGACCCAGATGATAAAATATGCGCGTCTTGTAAGTATTTCCACGGCTTTATGTGGTCTGCACTTGTAGATGTTTGACGCGGCCCCTCAAAATCTGCTGCCTTTTCAACCTCGTATCTGCCATTCTGTTTTACTGCTACAATTTTATATGGTCCTATAAATTTTCTGCTTAACTTCTTGCCAGCCACGAATTGCGTCTGTTTAATTGCTACCAAATCAAACTTTTGGTACCCAGTATGCGGTTTGCGCTTTTTGTCAAAGTTCTTCTTATACTCTGCTTGTGCCTTCTGAATGGCTTCTTTCGCTTCCATCCTAACCTTTTTCCGCTCATCTGTAAATGTAGTTAAAATTTCTTCTTCAATCGCTCTTACCACGTCCGGCTGTGTCTCGCTTCGCATTTTTACTCCAAAGAGTACTTCGAACGGTGTGTACTTAGTTGACGAATGGACGTGTGCGTTAATTGCTTTCTGCATCTGTCCGATGTACTTGTACCACTTGTGTGGTTCCGTTGCTGACAGCTTTGACAAGACTGAGAGGATAACTCGATTCACTCTCTCGATTTGTCCATTTCCTCTTGGAACGCCAGTGGTTGTTTCGAC
>NW_016160684.1:38463-43392 GCF_001687245.7 Rhagoletis zephyria | reverse complement strand
TGTGTATATCTTGGTAACCGCTGCACCAATTTCTTCCAAACTTGGCACAGTTGTTGGGCTTGATGCAGCGTTCTAAATGGCCGAAAATTTAAAAAAATCGGGCAACAACCACGCCCACATCCCATATAACGGTCATTTTCGGAAATACGAAAACTGCGATATTTTAGTAACTACTGAAGATTATTCACTCAAAATTGATATTTACAACAATTTTTAGACGAAAAATAAGAATATTATAAATTTTTGGAAAATGGGCGTAGCCACGCCCACTTATGGTTACATGTGTATATCTTGGTAACCGCTGCACCAATTTCTTCCAAACTTGGCACAGTTGTTGGCCTTGGTACAGCATAAAAAACCGCCGAAAATTTAAAAAATCGGACAATAACCACGCCCACATCCCATATAACGGTAATTTAGAGAAATACAAAATCTTGGATAAATCAGTAAATAATAAGCTAATTTATTGAAAACTGATGCTTGCAACAATTCTTTACCAAGAAATACGTTTATGGTAAAACTCTGCAAAATGGGCGTGGCACCGCCCACTTATGATCACATATAAGTATATCGGTAACCGTTCCACCAATTTGTACCAAACTCGGTATTTTTATTGTGCTTGCTACATAAAAGCAAAACGTTGAAAATTATTGAAATCGGACTAAAATTACGGCCGCTTTTCATATAACGGTAAATTTCAGAAATGCTTGATACTGCAATATTTCGGAATTTAAGGACGCTAATTTACTCAAAATTGATACACCCCTAGCGGTAGCTTTCGGAAAGGTGAAAAAACATATATTTAATACTTGCGCCGGGTATTTAATGTTCGGCTCCACCCGAACTTAGACTTTCTTACTTGTTGTATATGTGTTGTGTACATGTTTATTTATAAACGTATGTGTTCCTTTTCTTTCGTACGTGTTTATTGATATATCTGTACTGTAGTGTTTTCGGACGGTACTAGCTCTTACTGCCAATATAGGAGTATTACATATATGTATTTACATATTTTGTTTTGGCTATCTGGATTACTGTATACTGTGGAAAAAATATTTAGTAGAAAAAATTGTGATAAATCAATTTTGTATATTATTCTGCGAAAAAATTTCTACAATCGATGATGTATATACATAACAAGATGTGCCCTTTTTGCTCTACGGTTGCGATAAGTAGGTTTGGAGTAATATTGCGCGAGTTATTGGCTTTGGGTTAGTGACAGAAAACTTCTATACATAAGTACATATGGACAATTCTCAATTAGTTCGAACTTTCGCATGACGCGCCAGTTTTTCTTCGGATACGTAATTTTCGCTGGTTTATTAATACAAATCAGGTTACATATATTGTGTAAATTATGTAAATGCAAAAGAAGGACCACCGTACATATTTTCTAGCCAAATATGCATATAATTCAGAAACAAAATTGGGAAATTTTCATAAAGAAATGTGTGACTCCTATATTTTTAACCGACTTCCAAAAAAGGAGGAGGTTATCAGTTCGTCGGAATATTTTTTTTTTTTGGACCACGTCCACTGATTTCGATAGNTCATAAAGAAATGTGTGACTCCTATATTTTTAACCGACTTCCAAAAAAGGAGGAGGTTATCAGTTCGTCGGAATATTTTTTTTTTTTTGGACCACGTCCACTGATTTCGATAGTTCTTTTTGCAACGGAAAGGTAGTGTCTCAGAGGTGGTCCCATACTAATTTGGTTTTGATCCGATCATTGAATCATGCAATATATAGATATATATATATTTTTTTAAGTCGGTTTTTTTTTTGCTAAAAATTACTTGTTTATTTTTAGGTGGCAAAGATTGGTGCGTTAATTGCTCATGTTTCAGTTTATAATTAACTGGTAGTACTTCGAGAGGAGAATCGAATGCACCCGGTTAGAAATATGTGCTTGCAATAGAAAAGAAATTATGAAGAGTCAAAGTGGCGTGATTCCTTTTTTTTAATTCTGACATTCGCGTCTTTTATATAGTATACTGTAGCTGGTGCGCACCTAAAACTGCTATTGGACAACTTTTATAGTGTTCCAGAGAATAAGAGGAATCAATCTAGACATGGCTGGCTTATGTGCTCTCATTAAAAAAACAACTTCTTGAAAACGTTACGATGCGTACACAAAAGTAAGAATGCATATTTTCTATAAGCACATCTTCAGGAATTGGAAAATTTTGCCAAATACGGGTGTGCTCTATTGTACAATAAACTATTGAGCCATGATCCTCGTGCACCACTTTTTCATTTGTTAATTAAAAAGTTACAGAACGAAAAAGAAATAAGAGAAGCCCAAAAAAAAACAATATATATAACAACAAAGGCATTTTTTGTTCATGTCATGAAATCTGCACCGTTCGTTTAATTTTCGAAAATGAGGTGTGAAATGAAAGAGCTTGAGCTGTAGATGCTAGGACTTAACGTTGATTTTTGGCAGTTTATGTTCGGAATTTTTTTTATATGAAAAATAAAAAATTGCCAAAAATCCACGATGAGCCCAAGATACTTAAAATTCGCAATTTGCTGGCTTAAATTTAATAGGCTATAAAACTGAATACCAAAATTTTGTCTAAAGATCCCGATCAAGAAGTTAGAAATTTTGGCAAAATTTGCAGAATTTTCATAATTTTTGCACAAAGTCTGAAATTTAGATTTATTTCGTATTTGTTAACTAACCAGCTATACTTTCATAAAAAAATAATAAACATTAAATAAAATATATAAACATAGCCAAAACTTACTAAAAAGTCCCGTCCTAGTTTTTATTTGGTTCGCTGTATGTGGTCTCTGTAACTGTTTAATCAATTTGAACCAAACTCAGTACAATTAGTGACATTGGCACAAAAAAGCTATATGTTGCAAATTTTCGAAGTAGGACTAAAATTACACTCACTTTCCACTTGCAAAAAAAATCGCAAGAAACGTTAATAACGTTTGGCGCGTTGCTATAAAACGTTGCAACACGTTGCATTTCGTATTTTAGCCAGTGTGTCCAAATGTGTTCAAATAAAGCGCAATTTCTGAAAAAAACTCGTCCAAAACTCGCAATTTTTTTTTTAAATAAAATTAATGAAGCCGATTTAACAAATCTTTTATTTTAAAAATGAGATCTTGTTAAACCGAAAACGAATATAATACATTGATACATAATAAATAACACAAATCACTTATGTAATAGTAATGTACAAACAAATTTCTCTAAAAATACGCATACTTTTTAAAAATATGTGTTTCTATACATTTTGCAATAGGACTGCGCAATTATTAAATTTATTAGAACTCATATTAATTGATTAATCGCACAATCCGCTTTTAAGAGCTCGGTGCTAAAAGTAAAATAAAACCCCATAATAAGGCGAGATCAGCTATTTCCACTATTTCTTCAAAATCAACTATAGTGTTTGAATTATTTACATTTCTGTTGTTGTCATATATTGAACTATTCACTCTTGATAACATACTGTTTGATATTGGAAACGTTTGACAGCAGAAACTTTTAACCTTCATATAACACTTTATTCGAACTATTGAACTAAGGCTTTCCAACCTAATCCTATTTCGAATCTTAGTTTTTGTTGAATTCATTACGGAAAAACGCGCTCAACAAAAGCATGTGAGTGCGGCAAGGATAATAATATGAAGGCTACTTCACTTATATTTCCAAAGATTTTATTGCCTGTTGCGATTTTCACTCCATAAGCAATTATCCAAAATTCTTCAGAGTCGGATAGAATGGTTCTGAAAAAGGTTATTCCATGAGAAAGTTAAAAGATTTAAATATTCAGTTTCCGCTGCTTTTCTTTCCTTCAAAGTCAAATAGTGAATTGGCAAGTCCCTGAAACTCGCCCTCTTGTGATTCACACACTTTTCTAGTGACAAAATCAAAGCTTTTTTAAAAGTATTTAATTAACTAGGTAATCGTTTCAAAAGTTCTCGATTAGGGTGATTAAAAATTTTTGACAGGTTTCTTAAGTCAAGTTTATCACGCAGTTCATTAGCTTCTTCTGTAAAATTGTTTGAAGGGAAAAAACCGCCAAATATCGCCAATGGCGATTTCTTAAATTTTTACACGTAAAATATAAAAAAAATCGCCAAATTGGCGCGAAATCTGGACACTCTGGTTCTAGCAGCTGAAGGAACGTATACTAAAATTTAAAGACATGTGCTAACGATTTGAAAAAAAAAAATCACAAAAAAATCGAAGATTCTGGGAAATGCCCATATATTTACATACGTTGAAATAAAATATTTGTTTTTGTTTCAATTCCAGATATGTTTAAACTTTAAAGTATAAAACATATCAACCCTGGGAACAAATTATTGGTACTGAATGGTAAAAAAGTGTGCATTCATTCTAAATATGCAATCATGTGTGAGTGCGAATGCTGCTGTACATTCACATTCTATACTGAATGGCAATCTACCATTCAATAACAAAACACAGTTTGTTTGTTTTCAAATATTTTAAGCCACTCAGGAATGAGGTTTTTTATTTATACAAACCAACAATCAACATTTTGAAAGGAATGCCGAGTGAATGCAGACAATGTCGATTCAATCATTTTACAGGTCTGCTGTATACACACCCGGCTTATCCAGAATATCATATTTGACTTTCGTTGATTTTAATAACGATTTCAGCTTTGTTGTTGTTTTTGGAGCCCCATTAACATTTGCCTGTTTGAGAGATTTTTTGATGCCATTAAAATGGTGAGAGTCGAAAGTCATTCCACACCAAAGCTTTTCTTCTTTCTCATTTTTTAAATCAAAAAAAGAGCTGCTCTCTTTTCGTTAATTTTTACAACGCTTTTATCAACTTCCAATGTTGTGACTCCAGAAACTTTCAATGTTGTGGATCCAGAAACTTTCAATGTTGTGTGTCCGACACCATAAAACCTTTGCTTTGCAAAGTTCCTATA
>NW_016160684.1:34229-38453 GCF_001687245.7 Rhagoletis zephyria | reverse complement strand
AAAATAATATTTCTCAGTCCCATAGAATTTGTTTTGATAACATTTGATTTGGAAATTTTAGCAAAAGTCGTTATAACCAATTTATGAGATTGAAAATGAAAAGCGTGGGGCGCATGCAATACAAAGCATTATATTTAATTGACAATAGGCAAACTACATAACATAGACCTAAAATTTCTTCAGCGAAAGTACAAATTTGAGATCGATTTTAAGCGGTCGTTATTCATATATCCACATACATATGAACATATATTACCCTTCATATCAATTCAGGTGGCTATTATATGCGCCCCACGCTTTTCATTTTTAATCTCATAAGTTGGTTATAACGACTTTTGCTAAAATTTCTAAATCAAAAGTTAACAAAACAAATTCTATGGAACTGAGAAATATTATTTTCTACTTTTTAGTCCATTTATAAAAGCGTTGTATATTAAAAAGTTTTTTTTTATATTATTTATTGTTTTTGTGTTTTTCAATTAGCTGCTCAATTGTGGTAGTGCACTAACCATTAGTTTCGGCGATATTCATAATTCGCTCTTTTTCTTTTTCGAATGCGATACAGCTGAGCGGTTTACAAGTCGATGCACCATGGAATTGAAAGCCGCTAATTTATGAGAGTGATGATGGTTTGATTCCACTGGGCTGAAACACTATGTTGTTGTCGGCTTACGATAAACCACGAATTCGACATTGCCGTCGGAATTACGCCTCAATTTCAAATCTAAGAAAGGCAATTCATTATTGGCTTCGGATTCACACGAGAATTGAATTTCAGTGCAAACTGAAATGAATAAACTCAACGTTTGATCAAATTTGTCTCTCGCAAATATAATAGCACAGTCATCAACGTAACGACAGTAAAATCGTGGAAACAATGAACTTTTAATTAATTGCTCTTCGACTGTATTCATAAACAAATTACAGAAAAAAGGACTTATATTTAAACCCATAAGCAAACCATCAATTTGTTCGAAGAATTCGATTGACTTACACATAAGTAATTGAATAGAACATTGGCGACCAACGAGTTGATGTTTTGTTTATCGAACCATACGCGTAACGCATCCAAAGCAACTTTTCTCGGAACGTTCTAAAAATACGACGTGATATCGAGCGACACAAAGCACTCATCTGGATTCAACTTCACGTTACGAATTTTAGCGATCAAATCAAGTGAATTTTTTATTGAAAAATTGTCGAAACTCTTAAGTGTACTGAAACAATTACTCAACCTGCTGGCAATGTTTGCTGTAGGTGAAGTGTATCCAGCGATGATAGGTCGAAATTTTTTGCCCGGTTTATGAGCCTTATATAAACCATAATTACACGGAACACGTACCCAAGATTTATGCATTCTAATATCCCAATGTACACCAAACAAATCAGTGTATTTTTTGCGTTATTCTAATACGTGCTTTTTCAATTTTGGAATAGGATTCTTTACACTAATGTAGTTTCCTTCCGCAATAAGGGCGCTCATACCATTGTTGTAGTCATCTTTATTTAAAACAACAACACCATTGCCTTTGGCGGCTTTAGTTATAAAAATCTTCTTGTTTAATGACTTGACGGTGGCATGCAAAAGAGTTGAATTTTTGAATTCGAAGTAGGTTGCGAAGACAAAACGCGTTTTATATTGTAACGCACATTTTCCGCCAATTCGGTTTCCAGTTTGCTGAGTGCTAACTCTGAATTGACGTTAATATCCTGCATAGGTGAAGATTTGTGTGGTAACGCGGATTTCAGACCTTTATTCAAAAGTTTAATTTCATTTTCGTCTAGGATTACATCTGATTTCTTGATAATAAAATTCGGGATGAATTTGCTCGATGCTCTTCTGGGACAACAGCTAAAGCTTACCATAAGGCCGAAAACGGACTAGAGTAATGTGGGCCAATTTCGCGATTTACAGAGACTTTTTTATTTACATGAATATGTAAGGATTCTAAAATATTTAATCTATTAACACTAAATTCAGATTTAGTTAACTTAAAATTCCACTGGGATGAAACGCTCTGTTGTTGTCGGCTTAAGATAAATATCGCATTCGACATTGCCTTCAGCATTACGTCTCAATTTCAAATCTAAGAAAGGCAATTTATTATTGGCTTCGTATTCACATGAGAATTGAATTTCAGTGCAAACTGAATTGAATAAACTCAACGTTTGATCCAATTTGTCTTTCGCAATTATAATAGCACAGTCATCAACGTCACGACAGTAAAATTGTGGAAACAATGAACTTTTAATTAATTGCTCTTCGACTGTATTCATAAACAAATTACACAAAAAAGGACTTATATTTAAATCCATAGGCAAACCATCAATTTGTTCGTAGAATTTGATTGACTAACACATAAGTAAGTTAAATTGAACAGAGCATTGGCGACTAATGAGTTGATGTTTTGTTTATCGAGCCATACGCGTAACGCATCCAAAGCACCTTTTCTCGGAATGGTCGAAAAATACGACGTGATATCGAGCGACACAAAGCACTCATTTGGAATCAAATTCTCGTTACGAATTTTAGCGATCAAATCAAGTGAATTTTTTTATTGAAAAATTGTCGAAACTCTTAAGTGTACTGAAATAATTACTCAACCAGCTTGCAATGTTTTCTGTAGGTGAAGTGTATCCAGCGATGATTTTTTGCCCGGTTTATGAGCCTTATATAAACCATAAATACACGGCACACGTACCCAAGATTTATGCATTCTAATGCCGCAATGTGCACCAAACCCAATCAACGTTTTTTGCGATATTCTAATACCTGTTTTCATTTCTGGGAGAGAATTCTTTACACTTATGTAGTTTCCTTCCGCCCTTCCGCAATAAGGCCGCTCATACCGTTGTTGTAAACATCTTCAAAGCCTTTGTCGGCTTTTGTTATAAAAATCTGCTTATGTTTAATGACTTGACGGTGGCATGCAAAAGAGTTGAATTTTTGTTGCCATTCGAAGTAGGTTGCGAAGAAAAAATGCGTTTTATATTGTAACGCACATTCTCCGCATATTCGGTTTCCAGTTTGCTGAGTGCTAACTCTGAATCGACTATAATATCCTGCATAGGTGAAGATTTGTGTGGTAACGCGAAATTCAGACCTTTATTCAATAGTTTAATTTCGTTTTCGTCTAGGATTACATCTGATTTATTGATAATAAAATTCGGGATGAATTTGCTCAATGCTCTTCTGGGAGGTTTAGTTTCTCCCAATATTCTCAGCCTTTTTCTCTTCCTTTGCATTTGTTGTCGCGATAAGTGGTCAATTTTTATACCCGAGCGCACTTGTCCACAAGGGTATTATAACTTTGTTCACATAACAGTTGTTTGTAACAGGCAAAACCAATCGAGATAGATATAGACAAATGTATACATAAATGATCAGAATGAGAAGAGAAATCGATTAAGCGGTGACTNCCGTCCGTCCGTCCGTCTGTGCACACGATAACTCGAGTAAAAATTGAGATATCTTAACGAAACTTAGTACGTACACTTCTTTCTGGCGTTGGACAGATGGTATTGAAAATGGGAAAAATCGGACAATAACCACGCCTACCTCCCATATAACGGTAATTTTCAGAAATACGAAAACTTCGATATTTTAGTAACTACTGAAGATTATTCACTCAAAATTGATATTTACAATAAGTTTTAGACGACAAATAAGAGTGTTACAGGCTAACCTAATATTCGCGGCTTGCGTTTTGGTACGCACGCCGTCGAATTTGTTTTTTTGCGTCACCCGAAATTGGCTTGCGTGCGTTTGCATTTGATTTCATTGAGCGAAACGTCAAATCAAAATGTCACGCAGAACAAAAATTGGAAATTGAGTTAGCTTCATACGCACGCCGTTCAATTTCGGTTGGTCCCATACAAGTTGTATGTGCATGAGAAATTTTTGACAGTAAATTGGCGGCGTGCGTGAATATTAGGTTAGCCTGTTATAAATTTTTGGAAAATGGGCGTAGCCATGGTTACATGTGTATATCTTGGTAACCGCTGCACCAGTTTCTTCCAAACTTGGCACAGTTGATGGCCTTGGTATGGAACCGAAATGGCCGAAAATTTTTAAAATCGGACAATAACCACAATAACGGTAATTTAGAGAAACACGAAATCTTCGATAAATCGGGAAATATTAAAGATAATTTATTCAAAATTGATGCTTGCAACAGTTCTTTACCAAGAAATACGCTTATGGTGAAATTTTGAAAAATGGGC
>NW_016160684.1:10522-34204 GCF_001687245.7 Rhagoletis zephyria | reverse complement strand
AAAAAAAAAAAAAAAAAAAAAAAAAAAAAAAAAAAAAAAAAAAAAAAAAAGATGGAGAAATAAATAGAGAAAAGAGAACTGTTAAATTGCAATCGCATTTATCACACAGAGGTGAAATACTTGTGTATTACTTTCTTATAGTTCTTATACAGCGGGCGGTAACACAGGACAGGTAATTTATTGCACGGGTATCGGCAAAAGAAACAACACACAGCACACACGTTCACCGGTAAAGCAGCTACTTTTGGCAAATTTCCGAAGATAAATGCAATTATTTAGGAGCACGCAAAAACACGTCCTACTCGGTTGACATTCCTTGAAGATGTATCTCGGTAACCATTCTACCAATTTGTACCAAACTCGGTGTGATTATTTATTGTGCTTGCCACATAGAAGCAAAGCGTTGAAAATTATTGAAATCGGACTAAAATTACGGCCGCTTTTCATGTAACGGTAAATTTCAGAAATGCTTGAAACTGCAATATTTCGAAATTTAAGAACGCTTATTTACTCAAAATTGATACACCCTGGCTTACCATGTAGCGGTAGCTTTCGGAAAGGTGAAAAACATATATTTAATACTTGCGCCGGGTATTTAATGTTCGGCTCCGCCCGAACTTAGACTTTCTTTCTTGTTGCATTTAACTTAATCAATAAATGATCCCAAACGACGAACGAAAGTCTGTAGGCCAAAAATTTGAGCAGCAAACATTGCAAGCTGGTTGAGTAATTATTTCAGTACACTGAAGAATTTCGACAATTTTTCAATAAAAAATTCACTGGATTTGATCGCTAAAATTCGTAACGAGAATTTGATTCCAAATGAGTGCTTTGTGTCGCTCGATATCACGTCGTATTTTTCGACCATTCCGAGAAAAGGTGCGTTACGCGTATGGCTCGATAAACAAAACATCAACTCATTAGTCGCCAATGTTCTGTTCAATTTAACTTACTTATGTGTTAGTCAATCAAATTCTACGAACAAATTGATGGTTTGCCTATGGATTTAAATATAAGTCCTTTTTTGTGTAATTTGTTTATGAATACAGTCGAAGAGCAATTAATTAAAAGTTCATTGTTTCCACAATTTTACTGTCGTTACGTTGATGACTATGCTATTATAATTGGGAGAGACAAATTGGACCAAACGTTGAGTTTATTGAATTCAGTTTGCGCTGAAATTCAATTCTCATGTGAATCCGAAGCCAATAATGAATTGCCTTTCTTAGATTTGAAATTGAGAGGTAATGCTGAAGGCAATGTCGAATGCGATATTTATCGTAAGCCGACAACAACAGAGCGTTTCAGCCCAGTGGAATCAAATCATCATCTCTCATAAATTAGCGGCTTTCAACTCCATGGTGCATCGACTTGTAAACGTTCCGCTCAGCTGTATCGCATTTAAAAAAAAGGCCGAATTATGAATATCGCCGAAACTAATGGTTAATGCACTACCACAATTGAGCAGCTAATTGAAAAACACAAAAACAAAAGGGAACGAAGGGAGAGCAGCTCTTTTTTTTATTTAAGAAGTGAGAAAGAAGAAAAGCTTTGGTGTGGAATGACTTTCGACTCTCACTATTTCAATGGCATCCAAAAATCTCTCAAACAGGCAAATGTTAATGTGGCTCCAAAAACAACAACAAAGCTGAAATCGTTTTTAAAATCAACGAAAGACTAATGTGATAGTCTGGATACATGATTCAATAATACAAGGTTGGATAACCTGGCAGTTGTTTCGCTGCCGTATTCTGCCTTAGCCTGTGTTGCTTTCTGTTTTGATTTTTAGAAACTACTACTAAAATACAAAGAGAAATATTGTGTTCGTATAAAAAGTTCAACAGGCAACACTGCGCATATTTTCATCTATTGTTTTGTGGAAATTCATTTTCTTATTGCGTAAATTCAAGTAATTATGCCAAAAAAAATCTAAAATAATGGAAATATTTTGAATTAAAACAATAATTTACATATGTATTTCTTTGCAGAGTCTCAGAGTTATTCACAATTCGTATTAAAGAACTAGAGTTTTACAACAAGTAAAGGTTTGCATATTTACAAGTATACCACACCATAAAAGTGACTTTCACATCTATCTTCTATCTTCTATCTATATTAATAAAAATGTTGTGTTCGTATGTCACGGTCGTCAAAACTCGAGAACGGCTGAACCGATTTGAATAATTTTTTTTTTATTGTTCGGTATAATACCAGAACCAATGATATCCAATGATAATTGGAGGGTTGCCACCTATTTGAAAATTTTTAAGCCCAATTATATTGATAAAATAAATAAATTGTTACAATATGGGTATCAAATTAAAGAGTTTTTAGAAAGATAACTGCTGGAAATATTTTTGACGAGGGTTGCCACCTATTTGAAAATTTTAACTCAGACAAATTGATAAAATAAATGAATTATTACCATGTGGGTGTAAAACTATATAGCTTTAAGAAGGCGAAAATTTTTAAAATCGGACAATAACCACGCCTACATCCCATATAACGGTAATTTAGAGAAATACGAAATCTTCGATAAATCAGGAAATATTAAAGATAATTTATTCAAAATTGATGCTTGCAACAATTCTTTACCAAGAAATACGCTTATGGTAAAATTTTGGAAAATGGGCGTGGCACCGCCCACTTATGATCACATATATGTATCTCGGTAACCATTCTACCAATTTGTACCAAACTCGGTGTGATTATTTATTGTGCTTGCCACATAGAAGCAAAGCGTTGAAAATTATTGAAATCGGACTAAAATTACGGCCGCTTTTCATGTAACGGTAAATTTCAGAAATGCTTGAAACTTCAATATTTCGAAATTTAAGAACGCTTATTTACTCAAAATTGATACACCCTGGCTTACCATGTAGCGGTAGCTTTCGGAAAGGTGAAAAACATATATTTAATACTTGCGCCGGGTATTTAATGTTCGGCTCCGCCCGAACTTAGACTTTCTTTCTTGTTGCATTTAACTTAATCAATAAATGATCTGGTCTGTAGGCCAAAAATTTGAGCAGCAAACATTGCAAGCTGGTTGAGTAATTATTTCAGTACACTGAAGAATTTCGACAATTTTTCAATAAAAAAATTCACTTGATTTGGTCGCTAAAATTCGTAACGAGAATTTGATTCCAAATGAGTGCTTTGTGTCGCTCGATATCACGTCGTATTTTTCGACCATGGAACTAGCAAAATATTCCTTATCAGATGGATTCTGGCAACCGTTCGATCAAAAAAGTACATTACCTTAGCCATGGCTTCGTCTGGAATTTCTGCTACATTATTACCAGGTGGAAACATTGCCAATTCAGCTCTTTAGCTGCCATGGCACATATAAAATAGTTTGAGGCTTTTGATCCATTTTTGCGGGATTTGCGTGGAAACGATCAACCATTCGGGGTATTGCTAGCAGGAGATTTTAAGAAAACATTGTCTGTAGTTTCCCGATTAACACGAGAGATAAATGCTTGCCTGAAATAGTCAACATTGCGACAAGACGAACATACATATACTGCAGCTGAAGTATTCGCGCGACAATAACTGGACATTGGGAACGCAAAGCTGCCAGTCAATGAGAGATTAAGACGAATTTTATGGCCTGATAATTTTTGTAAATTAAAAACATCGAAAGGAGAACTGATCGAAAGAATGTTTCTTTATTAAGAAAATTAATTTTAGGAATCACGATTGGCTCAGTGAACGGGCTATTCTTGCTGCGAAGAATAAGGAGGCCTATCAACTAAATAATAGTGGTATTGACAAAAGTCGTTGCTTGAGCTGATCAGCTCTTTTACTAGACTGCCAGCCCACTTGCTCACTGTGCTGAATACCACTAATGTTATTCAATCCAGCATTCAACGTGAGGAAATAGCATATACGTGGATAAACACCGTTGTGGAAAAAGACCATCCAACGAAATTTTTGAACTCGATTAATCTTCCAGGGAGACCTCACATACTGAAATTAAAAATAGGTTTGACAGTTATCATGTTGCGGAATATTAATCAGCGAAAACTCTGCAACGGAATGCGACTCGCAGTTAAGAAATTGATGAAGAACGTAATGTAAGAAAAGATTTTAACGTGGCCTTTCAAAGGTGAAGAATTCCCATGATTCCATTTAATGATGATGATTCAATTTAAAAGATTTGAATTCCCAATTGGATTGACATTCGGAATCACAATCAATAATGCTCCAGGTCGAACTTTGGAAAAGTATGGTTTAGATTTAGATGCGGATTGCTTCTCAGATGTTGCGTGTTCCTGTGTCGGCAAACCAGATATCCTTGATATCTATGCAGAGAATGGAAAAATAACAAATATTGTGTGCACACGAGTACTTATTACATAACCAAACACATATGAAACGTATGCTTTTTTTCGTTAATAATTTATCGTCCATATAACAGAAATATGCCACAGCAAAGCGTGGCAGGGTACAGCTAGTATAAAATATTAATCAAGATATTTTCTTGTGCAGGTTCGGATCATTTGTGTGTCCATCTACAATCGTTGGTGCAGCGATTTTTATATACTTCCAGGATTCTAATCTGATCGCAGGTACAACTTTTCCCGTAGCGCAGCCCACTTTTAGTGCAAGGCTTTTACAATATCGCACACCGTGTTCAAAAGAGTCACAACTCAAATAATACGTTTGTAAGAAAATGCGAAAAACTATTTCTTAGCACATGGTAATCACATGGACAAGGGCGACTTTACCTTATACCATGTTCTGACCGACATCGAAAACATGTTTGCGTTGCTAAAATTGGTTTTCGACCTAAAACTTGTGTTTTCGTCTATGTGAAATCTGTCAAACGAAAACCAGTTTTCGCTGAAAACTACTTGAAAACTCACGTTCCACTCATTCCAATGGGTGTCTTCACTAGTTTTTTTCGATTATTTCTCGAAGTGGAAGTCATATTTTATAATCTTTAATATGCCATTTCGGATTTATTGTTAATTGGCTAGCCAACGTAAAATAAGAACGAAAGTAAGAGGTTGCTAATAAAAAGAAAATGAGGGAAAAGCATTTTGCTTTTGTTTTTGTGTAGCAAAACTGTAATCAGAGGATGTAAGAAATGTCAACGAAAACACTAACAGCCGGTGTGAACAGCCTTCAGCCCACAATTCCAAAACTCGTTTTCAAAGTGTTTTCGTTGTCGGTCAGAATATGGTTTTAGGGTTTTTTTTAACAAACAATAAAAAAAAATTCTGCAGCTTTTGCTAAAAGTTAAATAGAAGCTCTGTGCATAATTTCAAAAATTACAAATTTTGAGTTGTGCCTCTTTTGAAGACGGTGTGCGATATACTGGTGTTTTGTATGTAAGTTTTAATAAGTGGAAAAAGTCTAGTGTACTAACGGTTCATCTATAGAACACCCAAAAAAGTACAAAACATTAAAATTAAATTTTAATTAAAAACCGCAATGTAATTAAATTAGGATACTCAAGATCTAACTTTTCAATGTAACCAACATAATGATTAGCAAGACTGATTGGAGAAAATAGTAGAAAACATTACTAAAAAATTTAAATTTGTAAAAAACCAAATGTAATTCAATTACGATATTGAAGACATAACTTTTAAATGTAACCAATATTATGATTAGCGCGACTGATTGGAAAAAATAGTAGAAAACATTATTAACAAATTGAAATTTGTAAAAGACCAAATATAATTCAATTCCAGATATTTAACATGTAATTTTTAAATGCAACAAATATATTATTTTTAATAGACTAATTTATATGCATTATATCAATTACATCATTACTATTTGTATATTTCTTCATATAGTCCCTTTGAATAAAGGATTTGTTGGAATTCTATTAATTTTGTTTAATATATACTGGAATTTCGGGTACTCTTTATGAATTTGTACAACGATTTTGGGTTGCTGTGCCCAAACGCGTGAATCGAATCAAAAAACTTTTACACACACTTGTAGACAACAGTTCACGCTTTATTACAAAAATTTAATTTACTAAAGCCCTGTTCGCGTACGCACTATCCAGTAAATCCAGTACTCATTTTACTGGTTTTTTACTGAATGTCGTTTTCGTACGCAAAGACTTGCAAGATACTAGCAAAAGAGGGGAAATCGAGAGAGCAAAAATGACAGCTGAACTTGCAAGTTTTACTGGATTTTTACTGGATAAATTTTTACTGCAACTATTTGCTAGTAAGAAAAACAGCTGATGGCATGATGCTTAATGTAATTCACATTAACAAAATAGTTGTTTGTGGTGCTTTTAGAGTTGCAATTGGCAAAATAAACCTATTTAAATACATAATAAGACGGAAAATACTAGTTTTCTAAGAAAATTACATCGGAAAATAACAAATTAATCAGCTGTTCATAAAACTAGCAAATTCTTGCTGCGAAAACACAGCTTAAATCTGTGCACTAATTTAACAATAATGTCGATTGGAAATATGGTATTTGTTGCAAATTTTTGTTATAAATTTGTATATACATTTTTATATACAAGATCATTAGCGCACACAAGGGGTGGGTTTTGGGGTTCTAACCCCCCCTAAAGCAAATAACCTCAAATACAATCTGTATCTGTTGCTTGAAAAAGCGCTTTGCTTTTGCTGTAAATTTTCTAGAGGGAATAAATATACGAGCATTTTTTTTTCTTGAGAGCTGCAAACTGATTTAAGAAATTTTGGTAGAAGAAAATTTCTTTTCCATTTCTCGTCCGTCGTTTTATATGAATTTTTCGTTTTTCTTGAGAGTTCAGTTAATTTTTTTCGGTATTCGAAATATTAAAAAAATTTAGCAAGCGTGAAAACTCACCATCTCTATCGAAAACCAGAAACCAGAAATCGAAAAAATGAACATAAAAGTGCAAAAATTTATGGAATTGTGGCGCACCATAAGCATAACTTATATATCAACCCTGTCACAGCTTCTGACAACCCGTAGGTTGTATTCAGCAAAAGATCATACGATCGAAACGTCACTTTGTTCTAGAACTTTTACCGATACACGTGTTACACATTCGATTTGATTTTATATAATAAAACTTAACATCTACTAGTCTAAACATTTAATCGTGACTTTTAAACAATCGAGCCGCCACAAATTGGTGACCCCGAGTCACAGCCTGCAAGAGAAGCGACGGAACTCGCTAAAGTCTCTGTCAAAATCCCACCATTCTGGCACGCAAAACCAGAACTATGGTTGGCTCAGGTAGAGTCTCAATTTATTGCGGCAGGCATTACAAACGACAAGACAAAATATCACACAGTTGTGGCGGCCATGGAAAGCAACGTCTTGGCGCAGATCAGTGATATTAATCAATCTGGATGAGCCGCCTACCCTCTAACATACGCTCTGTGATTTCAATAAGCACAGAGCCACTTGACAAGGTAGCGCTTCTTGCTGATAAGGTTTCTGAAGTCAGCGACATACCGCAGATACGAGCGATTGAAACACAACCGGCAGCTTCGCAAACATTTTCACACATAGAGCGGCAGCTCGCTGCAATCACTAAAGAAATCGCCGCTTTAAAAACAAACCGTAACTATCGTCACAGGAGCCGCAGCAGGGGACACTCGTCGGAACGAACATCATCGCGTCAGAAGACAGAGGACCAGTGCTGGTATCACATGACGTTTGGAAACGAGGCAAAGAAGTGCCGTAAACCGTGCTCAAAAAATTTAAACCGAAAAAGCTATCGTCGATGGCGGTCAACGATAGTCTTAGCATAAAAAGCCGCCGTCTAATAGTAACCGACAAAAGCACAACACAAAAATTTTTGGTAGATACCGGAGCCGAAGTCAGCGTTACTCCACCGACGCAGTTACAGAAGAGGTACGCTGATAGAAATTGTTTCTTATACGCTGCAAACAAATCACCAATTAAAACGTATGGCGAAAAATATATGACCATCAACCTAGGGCTGCGCCGGCCATTCGGTTGGAACTTCATTGTCGCTGACGTGTCACAGGCCATTCTGGGCGCAGATTTTTTGTCGCACTACAACTTATCGGTGAATCTGAAACAACGCAAAATTATCGACGGCACTACAAACTTAGCCAAAATCTGCGAAATGTCATCAGCCAATGAGGTAATACTTAACCTGTCAACTATTAATGAAAACCAACCATTCCAGGAGTTGCTGAGCGAGTTCAAAGACATCACCATGGAAAATCGAGCTTGCAAAAACCCTTCTCACAATGTAACACACCACATTGTCACAAAAGGACCGCCGATTTTTTCAAAACCAAGGCGATTGTCACCCGAAAAACTAAAGGCTGCCAAGGCAGAAATACAATTTTTGTTGAATGCTGGCATTTGCCGCCCGTCTCGAAGTCCATGGGCAAGTCCCCTCCACTTAACAAAAAAGAAAAATGGAGAGTGGAGACCGTGTGGAGACTTCCGTAGGTTGAATACCATTACTGAGCCAGATCGGTATCCCTTACCGCACTTGCATGACTATACACTCGATTTACATGGGTGTACAATTTTTTCTACACTCGACTTACGCCGCGCTTACCACCAAATTCCTGTCGAACCAGCTGATATTCCAAAGACATCAATTACCACGCCATTTGGCATCTATGAATTTGTATACATGTGCTTCGGTCTGAGGAATGCCAGCCAAACATTCCAACGCTTTATGGACAATGTCCTTCGCGAGTATGATTTCGCCTGGCCTTATCTCGATGACATTTTAATCGCATCGAAAGACATGAACCAACACCGTGAACACTTGCGATTGGTTTTTGGCAAACTACGCGAATATGGCCTCGTCATTAACTCTTCGAAGTGTGTGCTGGGTAAATCAGAAATAAACTTTCTCGGGTTTAAAATAACTAGAGATGGAATATCTCCGCCGACGGAGAGACTACGGGCTTTGAAAGACTACAAACTTCCAGAACGAGTCTGCGAACTAAAGCGTTTTCTAGGCATGGTGAATTTTTTTCGTAGGTTTCTGCCGAAAGCAGCAGAAAAACAACACGCCCTGTCACTTTTAATAAAGGGAAACAAGAAGAACGACAAAACAATAATAAATTGGACGGACGAATCTAAAAAAGCATTCCAGGCATGCAAAGACGGCTTGTGCTCTGCCACCTTGCTCGCATACCCAAAAACAAATGCGCAGCTCTCACTAGCAGTGGATGCGTCAGGTGTAGCTATAGGAGCAGTTCTGCAGCAGCGCGGCGGCTGCAAATGGCAGCCGCTGGGGTTCTACTCCGAACGTTTAACAGAGGCACAAACAAAGTATAGTACGTACGACAGAGAACTGCTCGCTGCCTACAAAGCTGTTAAATACTTCCAACACATGCTGGAAGGCAGAGAGTTTTTTATTTTAACCGACCACAAGCCGCTACAGTATGTTTTCCAACAGAAGTTAGAGAAATCATCACCGCGACAGATCCGCCACTCCGACTTCATTTCGCAATTCACGACAGACATTCGTTTTATACCAGGAAAGAATAATGTTATCGCGGACGCCTTGTCACGGATTGATGCTATTCACACGACAGACACGATTGATTTCGCGAAATTATCGGAGAGTCAACAAAGCGACGCAGAACTCAAAGATTTATTAATATCAAAGACAAGCTTAATATTGAAACGTTTTACCGTTCCAGGTACGAATGTAGAAATTTTCTGTGACATTTCCACCGGCAAAGCTCGACCGTACTTAACACAAGAATTTCGCGAGTTGGGTTTTGAAAACATCCACAACATTTCTCACAATGGAGCGGAAAAAACAACAAAACTAGTAGCGGAAAAATTTGTTTGGCCAGGCCTTAGAAAAGACTGCCGCTCTTGGACAAAACGATGCATTCCGTGTCAAAGAGCGAAAATACAAAGATATAACCGTACACCGCTCGGGTCATACGCGTTGCAAAGCAACAGGTTCGAACACATTAATATGGACTTAGTCGGCCCTTTACCACCGTGCAAAGGTTTCAGGTACTGTTTAACAATCGTCGACCGTTACTCGCGTTGGTTGGAAGCATATCCAATCGAGGACAGTACCACAGAAACAATAGCACTAACTTTTTACACTAACTGGGTGGCGAGATTTGGCGTGCCCTGCAAAGTGACGACAGATCAAGGCAGACAGTTCGAGTCGGCCTTCTTTCGCGAGCTAACTCGACTTCTGGGAATAAAGCATTTGCGTACAACTGCTTATCACCCAATGTCTAATGGACTGATCGAGCGCTGGCACAGATCGTTAAAGGCCGCAATAAAGTGCTACACGACCAACAGCTGGGTTGAAGTATTGCTGCTCATACTACTGGGTTTTCGTTCATCATGGAAAGAGGACTTGAATGCTACGCCGGCTGAAATGGTTTATGGCGAAACTTTGCGGATCCCAGGCCAGTTTTTCGCAGATGAAAATACCCGAAATGCCACTGAATGCGAATTTGTCAGCAATCTTCGGGAGCGCATGCGATCGCTGAGACCGACGCAGACGTCAAACCACTCTGTTCATTCACCTTTTGTAGAAAAACATCTATATTCGACACCGTCAGTATTCGTGCGTAACGATGCCGTGCGAAAACCTCTGCAACCGCCATATGACGGACCGTTTCCCGTAATCGAACGCAACGAGAAATTCTTTAAAATTAAAATACGAGGAAAAGATACCAACGTGAGCGTCGACCGCCTAAAGGCAGCGCTTATAGCTGGAGAAAAGTCACACACAGAATCTACTGCTAATGTACAGAGAACAGCATATACAACACGGTCAGGACGACGAGTACGATTTCGTCTTCCCGCTTAGGGGGGAGTGATGTGGCGCACCATAAGCATAACTTATATATCAACCCTGTCACAGCTTCTGACAACCCGTAGGTTGTATTCAGCAAAAGATCATACGATCGAAACGTCACTTTGTTCTAGAACTTTTACCGATACACGTGTTACACATTCGATTTGATTTTATATAATAAAACTTAACATCTACTAGTCTAAACATTTAATCGTGACTTTTAAACAATCGAGCCGCCACAGAATCAATAAATTTATTTTTACTGACTCTTTTAAAATTTTTTATTAGGTACTTTTAAAAGTTGAGCGCATCTTGAGTTTATAGAACTTTTTATTAAGCAAGTAGTTTTTAAGGAAAGAACACAACCGACTTCAATTCTCATATTCAAATTTAGGGGTACCGTTAATTTCTTAATGATCCAATCATCGGATCTCTAAAACAAATTACGGGACGAACCTTGAGGTACTATCTTTCTAATAAAAAAAGGATTATTTAAAACGGTTCACGTGGTCCAAAGTTATGTATTCCGGCGAGATGATAACCTCCCTTTTTTTTGAAGTCGGTTAAAAGCATTTGAGTTCTGTTAATCTGTAAATAAAGTGCAGTTTATGAATTTTAAAACGTTTATTTATTTATTACATATTGTGCATAAAACTTGCATAAATGTATTTTAAAGAGGGTATTATCTGAAGCAAATTATCAGTATTTTCCGGTGATATATCTTCAGAAATATAAAATCCCCCCTAAAATATATTCCTGGGTGCGCCCCTGTACAAGATATTTTTATAAAACACCCAGTAACCAAAATAGACATCTCCAGGTTTACCACACAGAAAGGAGAATTCTTTCTTCAGAATTTTTCTTTTTTTCGTCAGAACTTTATGTGAATACTCATTTATTTGATTTTAATATCTATATGGGGTAATTCTCTAGTATGGGGTAACAACCCCTAAAAGAGTTCCGGAAAAGTCGGGCGGGGTACCAAACGACGCGTTTCGGTCCCCCTATTAACAATCCGGAGGGGGAGGGCTAATATTATTAACCATTTAAAAGTTATGAACAAAAAACTTTTGTTAAATTTCGTTGTTTTCTATGGGCAATTACACCGACAAAGATTCACTAAATCACCTGTTCTCACTTTTAAACACTATTAAAATATATAATTTAACTTATTTATCAAAGAAACACATAGTTTTATCAACCTAAGATAGATTATTTTGTTACTAAAAAGAAGTTGACAATCTTTGCGAACTGAAACGCGAGATTCTAAAATATCTATAGTGCAGCCACTGTATTAGTATTAAGTAATAATTCACTTTTCCTTACAAGGTGTGCGCAGTGTTCAATGCTTTTCGGTATCTTCTTTCGTTTAATATATATATAAATAATGAAAATTTTTAATAAAAAATCTTATTTAGGTGAAAGTAAAAAAGAAGAAGAAGAATAACTGTATAGTGTAAACTGAGTATAATGGCGCAAATGAAATATGAAATAAAGTGGCAATACCAGCGATTTGCGGTTATAATAATTTTGGCAGTCGCAAAGTTTGTTTACTCTGTTTTATTAACGAAATATTTAAATAAAAGTGAATACATGATTTGGTTTGCATAAAATAATAACCGGAGACGTTTTAATAGTGTTTTAAAAGTGGAAACTGGTGATTTAGTGCATTTTTGACGTGGTAATTGCTCATAGAAAAGAACGAAATTTAACACAAGTTTTTTGTTTATAACTTTCAAATGGTTAATACTATTAGCCCTCCCCCTCCAGATTGTTAATAGGGGGGCCGAAACGCGTTGTTTGGTACCCCTCCCTACTTTTCCGGACCTTTTTTTAGGAGTTGTTACCGTATACTAGAGAATTACCCTATATGGCATTTTATTATACCATAAAAAAGTTAATTCATTGTCTATTGTATAGATCAGTGGAATCGGCTTCATATATTTAATTAAATTAAAAAAAGAAAAAACCCATTTCAGCACTACCACACTACTTTTCCCACTACCTTTTCACAAAAGGGCATAAAATGGTTACCCGCTTTCTCTTTCCTTCTCAAATGCAACCTTACAAGGCAGTCGATTGACACAAATGTCAATATTTATCCAACCTTGTATTATTGAATCATGGTCTGGATAAACCGGTGTGTATACAGTCACCTGTGGTCACCAAAACGACAACGGGGGAGTATGTGGTGCGAAATACATAGGCCAATCGACTCACAGTGTACGAATTAAGCTAAACAAGCACATCAAATATATAAAAAAAACATCGATCCGAGAAGTGGCATCGCTGAACACGCAATAGTGAACGAGCACTCTGTAAATGAAGATAATTTTAAGTTAACTAAATCTGAATTTAGTGTAATAGATTAAATATTTTAGAATCCTTACATATTCATCTAAATAAAAAAGTCTCTGTAAATCGCGCAATCGGCCCACATTACTCTAGTCTGTTTTCGGCCTTATGGTAAGCTTAGCTGTTCGTTCTTGATTCGTTTGCTTTGTTTATGTTTAACTCTCTCTTTATACTTGTTACATTGTATTAGTTTTAATGTTATTGACTTTGATTTCTTTTTGTACAAGTTAACACCTGCTAACGCGCTCATGGGAAACATTCCGTTCTCATGTGAAATGCTGACGCTATGTCTGCAAATATGCGCGTGACAAAAATGAAAACAACGGCAGTAACGGAGTAGCGATCCACCTGCAACTGCAGTCGCTGCAACCACAACAACAACGAAAGCACTAGCAATAGCGAATTGGCGATCCACCTAAAACTACAGTCGCTGGAACAACAACAACACCAAAGATATCAACTACTACAGTCTCTGCTACAGTTGGGATTAAGTAGGGTAGAGTAAGCTTTGTCTTAATTCTAATATTCAGTCTTTTGCCAGGCTCTTAGCTCGTTACTACCGCATATGCGGAGCAAATAAAGTTACGATCAAAATAGATATCAAACCTACATAGTAGGTAGTGTTATTATTTATTCGGAACCCGAAAAGTATAACTGGCGCCCAACGTGGGGCCACGCGCGGTTTTAAAATATCCTCGATAAAGGACAAATCGTGACGAGGTTGTGGGTTCGGACCCACCAACAATTCTAAACTTTATTGAAGACGAGAGGATAGGACATCTGGATCAGCCAAACTTTCTCGGCCAAGGGACCAGCAGCAGCTAACCGCTGACAATTAACTGGGAACACCGTAGATTGAATAAGAAAATGCTTGTAAGTAGGATGCCCGATCTCCAAACAAATTAAGCAAGTGAATTTTAATAGGAAAGTGATTGTAATTGCAAATTAAAGAATTTAGAATTTTATTAAAAACTTTATCGTCTGTGAAGCCAACTAGCTAAGCACTTAGGCTCGCTGTATTTGTTAATTAAATTGAGAAATATAAGTAATAAATTGTAAACTTAAATATGGATGAAATGCAACTTCGTGCAGTGGTCAGTGCCGCCGTAAGAGTGGCTACTGAACAGACTAAAAAAGATTTTCAGACTGTGATCGACGAAATGACGGAGAGACTTTCAAGGATAGAGACACCGACGAAAGTGGAAGAGTACCAAGAAATTACATTTGATTCCAATATTGAATGCAACGTTTCATTAGATGTAGTCAAGTCATTGCCAGAATTTTCTGGTGACCAGACTAGATACGTATCGTGGCGTCAGGCGGCTCATGCCGCTTACAAAATTTTCGAATGCTATCCTGGGAGTTGCAAACACTACCAGGCCGTGGCAATTATTCGTAACAAAGTTACCGGGCGTGTTGATTCTGTGCTCTCTTCGTTTAACACTGTTCTGAATTTTAAGGCTATTATAGCCCGACTTGACTTTTCTTACGCGGATAAAAAACCTATTCACGTTATTGAGCAGGAAATGTCCACGCTCCGTCAGGGAAGCCTGACAATCAATGACTTCTATGACGAAGTCGAAAAGAAATTGACCGCCATAACCAACAAAACTCTTATGACTTATGGAAGCCAGCGACAGGTGATAGATTCATTGATGGTTAAATATCGTCAAGACGCTCTCAGGGTTTTCATATCCGGTCTTAACAGACCATTATGTGATATCTTGTATTCATCTAGACCGAAAGACATGCCAACAGCGCTAGCTCTAGCACAGGAATTGGAGTCAAATCAGGCTCGATCCATATTCGCCTCAAAATTTTCTGATAGTAAAAATTCAGATAATCGTGTGAACAGACCAACAAATATCAGGTCCTATCCTACTCCCAATAGCCGTCATTTTGGCAGATTAACAAGTGATCAGGCTCAACAAAAAGTTACTCCTATGGAGATTGATCCCAGCCTTTCTAAGCTCAGGCATCCTACCCAACAAGCATTGCCCTTCTCTCGTAATCGCCCGACCTACCCTTCAGGTAGGACTCCATTTGGGAATCCGCTCCCAACCAGTGCCACTGCCACGAATGCAAAGAGACCACACGGTAGCGACCAATTTAATTACAATAAGTTACAACGAATCAATACCCTAAACCAGTGCGCGAATGATGACGTTGAAGGAGCCTACACAGATTCTGATGCTTATGACGAAAAGGTGTCAGACGAGGGAGCTTACAATCGTGATGACGTGGTACCGGAGGTACCAAGCGATGAAATAAATTTTTTAGAGTAACGTCCCTGCTACCATACGTTAGCAGGAAGTTCAAAGGAAAACCAGTAAAATTTTTAATCGACACTGGTGCCTCTAAAAACTATGTAAGAGATTGTGATTGGCAGGGTGTAAAAGCGTTAACATCTCCCTTCTTAGTGAAATCTATTCATGGCACCAATCGCGTTACGCGGAAGTGCACTATTAATATTTTTAACACCAATTCTGAGTTTTTCCTCCTATCCACACTTGAAACATTCGACGGTATAATCGGTTATGACCTTTTACGCAAAATCGGTGCTAACCTTGACGTTAAGGAAGGATTCCTTTCACACAAAACTGGTTCAGAAAATTTACAACATCTCCACTGTAAGGATGTTAACAATATTATACTGAAACCATACATTGACGAACTGAAAAGTAAGTATGCTGCAGTTTTCTCTAACCCCGAGGAATCCCTTCCTTACAATACGAATATTGTGGCAACCATTAGAACAACAGACAATGAAGCAGTGTATTCGAAATCATATCCCTACCCAATGGCAGCGTCCGAATTCGTAAATAAAGAAATTGATAACCTTTTACGAAATGGCATTATCAGACCTTCCAGGTCTCCATACAATAGCCCTATATGGGTAGTCCCTAAAAAAGGATTATCTGAATCTGGTGAAAAGAAAATGCGCATGGTCATAGACTTTAAAAAACTCAACGAAAAGACTATCAATGATAGATACCCTATCCCTGACACTTCCGTTATATTAGCAAATTTGGGTAAATCCTCAATTTTCACAACAATAGACCTTAAATCTGGTTTCCACCAGATAAAATTAGCTGAAAAAGACAGGGAGAAAACAGCATTTTCCGTAAACAACGGAAAGTACGAGTTTTGTATACTGCCGTTTGGGCTGAAAATGCCCCTAGTGTTTTCCAGCGTGTCATCGATGATGTACTGAGAGAAGAAATAGAAATACGTCTACATTGATGACATAATCGTATTTTCCCAGGATTATGAAACTCACTTCCACGACGTCAGCCGCGTCTTTCAGAAATTATATTTAGCAAATATGAGGGTTTCATTAGAGAAGACCCAATTCTTTAAAACCGAGGTAGAATTTCTCGGATTCGTAGTTTCCCAAAGCGGCATTAAAACGTCAAAAAACAAGGTTCAGGACATTGTAAATTATGAGGTTCCGCAGACACTTCGCGCGTTGCGATCTTTCCTCGGGCTATCAGGTTACTATCGGCGTTTCATTAAGGAATACGCATCAATAGCAAAACCGCTAACCAAATACTTACGAGGAGAAAACGGGACAGTGAGCACCACACTTTCAAAAAAAACCAATATTGAATTCGATGAAGAAGCTTACAGTGGTTTCAAGAAAATAAAAGACATTTTGTCATCCAAGGATGTGCTTCTTCTTTACCCCGATTATCAAAAACCTTTTAATTTAACAACGGACGCCTCCTCTCATGCCCTAGGAGCAGTTCTATCTCAAGGAGGCCGACCCATTACTATGATTTCCCGTACACTGACAAAAACCGAGGAGAATTACGCTACTAATTACTCGCCATTGTTTGGGCTGTACAAAAGCTCAGAAACTACCTTTACGGTGCAAGGGACCTCAACATTTTTACTGACCACCAACCCTTGACCTTTTCAATATCAGATAAGAACCCGAACTCAAAATTAAAACGTTAGAGATCATTTGTAGAAGAATTCTCCCCTAGGTTTCACTATAAACCAGGAAAGGAGAATGTAGTCGCTGACGCGCTGTCGAGGCAACATATCAATTCTCTTAGCACAGGCCGATCTGATGAGACTATTCATAGTGAGGAATCCTCGACAATGGTGATTAAAACAGTCAAAAATCCCGTTAATTGCTTCAGGAACCAAATAATTCTTGAAGATGGGGACAACGAATCCGCAACTACAAAAATTCTTTTCAAATCTCAGATCAGGCATCACGTAATTTTCAATAAACTTGAAAGACTCCCCAACTTAATAAAAAGTTGCGTAAATCCTAACAGGGTCAACGCATTGCTATGTGAACTTCCTGTACTAGGAAGAATTCAAAACGAGATAATTTTAAGCTTCCCTTCAGTCAAATTCGTTTACACGAATCATCAAGTAACCGACATTTTTAACAAGGACGACCAGATAGAGATTTTGCAGTCTGAGCATAACAGAGCCCACCGTTCACTGAAAGAAAACATTAATCAAGTTCTTAGGGACTACTACTTTCCCAATATTTCTAAAATCTTAAAAGGCATTATTTCTTCATGTAAAATATGTAAAGAGGCAAAGTATCAGCGACATCCACCCAATCCAGGAATAGGCGAAACCCCCATTCCAAGTAGGCCCGGCGAGACTTTGCACATAGACATTTATTCAACCGACAAGAAATACTACCTAACGTGCATAGATAAGTTCTCCAAGTTTGCTATAGTTCGCTCGATTCCGTCAAGATCGATAATAGATTTGAAGGAACCCATAATCCAAATCATGAATTTTTTCAAGGACACAAAATACCTCATCTGCGACAACGAAAAATCTTTGAACTCAAACACAATAAAGGCTTTATTGCAAGACCACTTCAATGTTTCCATTTACACAACTCCCCCGCACCATAGTACAACAAATGGTCAGGTGGAGAGATTTCATAGCACGCTCACGGAAATAGGCCTCTGCATTAAGCTGACCCAAGGCTTGAATGACACTAATGACCTTATTCTGCTCTTCACTTACAAGTACAATAGGACAATTCATTCTGTGACGAAGCAACGACCAATCGATATCATTCATCACACCGTACAAGTATTCCATGATGAAATACGAGAGAGATTAATAAGCAAACAACATAATGACCTCAAAAGCCGTAACGGAAACTGCCTCACGAAATCTTACCATCCGGGTGTTAAAACCAATAAGAGGATAGGCAATAAGTTTACTAAATTATATTTAGAGAAAACAGTTGCTAAGGATTTAGGCACAACAGTTCTAATTGACGGCAAGCGAGTTCACAAAGCAAATCTTAGATGACCTTTTTCTCCCTATTTCCAGCATCCTCTGACAATGATTCTGATTATGGCGGCCATTGGGTCGGAAGGAAAAATATTGAATTACACGAGCGCGGCTTACATCGAGATTTTAAACGGAGAAGTGGCAACCTTTTCCCAGTACGATTACCTCATTCATCATCAAAACCTGAGATACTACGAAACTATTGCCAAAGACACACAAAGCTTACTAGACTCATTTCCGCAATCACACATCAGGAAACTACTACAACTGGACGCAGACCAAATTCTACGATTACTGGATTCACTAAATATTCACCATCGCCATGCCAGAAGTATCAATTTCTTGGGTACTGCTTTAAAATACATTGCAGGCACCCCCGATTTTGATGATTTTACGCAAGTATCTACCAGAGAAGAGGCGTTGATAGAATCTAATAATCGGCAGATTTTCATTAATACCCAAACTCAGATAAAAATAAATCAAATGACTGACACCATTAACAAGTTACTTAACTTAACGAAGAAACGTGAACTTAACACCGAACATCTTTTCGAAGTTGCATCATCCAGAAATAGACACATTATAGACGAGCTTGAGACAATTATCTATTCAGTTACTTTAGGTAAACTACAAATAATAAATCCGATTTTGTTAAATAATAAGGAATCTGATAAACTCATTACCAAAGGGCACTCTACCAATATTTCTATTAGTGATCTGTTAACGGCTTCAGAGCTGAAAATCTTGCAAAATAACGAGAATATTTATTTTATAATCAAATACCCTATCATAAGCCAAATATGCAACAAACTTATAGTCAGGCCAGTTATTCACAGTGAGAGCAGAATGTAGTAACAAACATCACCAACTAAATAACTGTAAAGAAACAGCATCGAAAGCAATTTGTCGAGTTGCAAACACAACCAGCTCATGCCTACTGAACCTATTGAATCGTCAACCCGCTGCATGCAAGTCCATACCAGCTGACCACATTGCCCCTCTGGAGGAAATTGACGATGGATTGGTGATCGTCAACGATGAAGCAGTTGAAGTGCGCGAAGACAGTTTTCCACAAATAAAAATTAAAGGTACCTTCCTTATATCATTCAAAGAAAACGCCAACATTAATAATATTAGCTACACGAACTGGAAGAGAACTGTTCGCTCCTACCCGAGAGCCGCACCAGCCCAAATACTGAACATAACGGAGCTCGTTCCCCTATTATCCCTTCCCTATCTTCATCATGGAAACTTAAAGAATCTGGAGCACATCGCAGCCTTGCGAGAAATAACTCGGGCACAGTCGACACAATGGTCGATTTCATTTTCCCTTCTTATAATCATCGCCGTCGGCTCCGCTGTAATAATCATCATTTACAAATGGCAACAGAGACGCAAAAACGCTGCTGTAGTAGAAAGAGTTATAAGGGGAGCTGGGGGCAGCTCAATTTTACAGGGGGAGTAGTTAACACCTGCTAACGCGCTCATGGGAAACATTCCGTTCTCATGTAAAATGCTGACGCTATGTCTGCAAATATGCGCGTGACAAAAATGAAAACAACGGCAGTAACGGAGTAGCGATCCACCTGCAACTGCAGTCGCTGCAACCACAACAACAACGAAAGCACTAGCAATAGCGAATTGGCGATCCACCTAAAACTACAGTCGCTGGAACAACAACAACACCAAAGATATCAACTACTACAGTCTCTGCTACAGTTGGGATTAAGTAGGGTAGAGTAAGCTTTGTCTTAATTCTAATATTCAGTCTTTTGCCAGGCTCTTAGCTCGTTACTACCGCTTATGCGGAGCAAATAAAATTACGATCAAAATAGATATCAAACCTACATAGTAGGTAGTGTTATTATTTATTCGGAACCCGAAAAGTATAACTTACATCATAAGCTCTGATCCAATACTTTTCGTGAAAAATCCTGTAAAACTGTCAAACAGCAAAATTACTCTCTGAAGTGAGGGTAAAAAGTGAGTAACAACAAAAAGTACGGGAACAAAAAATCCATTTTTCCTGTAAAATCGTCAACCAGTGATTGCTTGACACTTTTCATGATTCTACCAGAAGAAAAAGTTCGGGTAAAATCTTGCAACTTCATTCTCTACACAACTCTCCAAAAGTCGCACTCATTTACAGGATTTTGGAGGATTTTGGAGTACGGGAACATTTTTCCTGCAAATTCCTGCAAGTTCGTGTAAAATCCTTCATGGAGTACTGGATCAGAACTATAGTATTGGTAATTTGCATAATAATGGTTAGCTGAACATCAGCAACTGATGATGACACGCGCGTGTCGAAACAATTGTTTTGAAATAAAAAAATGTTTAAGCGACAAAAAGGTTGATCGTTTTACTCATTTTAGTCAGTTGACGTCGCTTAGCACAAAAAATAAACTTTTAATAATGTCGGTCACCGAACCATCCCAGTTGTTACGGTTTCAAAAAACCAAGGAGAAAATCTGCAGTTTGAAGTCAGACGTATGGTTTTATCTAATTGCAAAAAAAACAAAAAGTGATGCCAAAAATTCATCGATACATGTTTTAACTACAAACTCAAGTGCCCGGTGGGGAAAAATTCTATTGAAAAAGTAAAAGTGTATTGGTTGAGTCACGCCTTAAAACAAAAACATGCTGAATTATCTTCATGTGAGTTATTGGCTTATACATTGCACAACTCTTTGGCCTCCAGACTTTCGTCCGTTGTTTGGGATCATTTATTGATTAAGTTAAATGCAAAAATTGACCGCTTATCTCGAAAAAAATGCAAAGGAAGAGACAACAGCTGAGAATATTGGGAGAAACTAAACCTCCCAATTCTGACGACCTTTAATTTATTTCAGGTTATAATTGTTAATGATATTTAGAGTATTTACTTACCTATTTCCTTAACTGATAAGTGCTCATCAGTTAAGTAAATGCAATGGATACATACGTTTTTGAGGTGTATTTAAGGAGATCAACAAGCATCCTGCTACTTAGTACTTCGCCTTTCCACAATAAACCTGAGTCCAGAAAATGGTTTCTAATCAATTTCAATAGGTTCGGTGCATCAGCGAACATGAAAACTCTTTCATTTACGTCGTTATTGTGTGCGGCTTATCTGTAAAATTATAAATTGTTGAATATTGTTTAACTCACATGGATTCAGACAACATAACCGAAGTAAAGCAAATGGTGATCGATTCGATTGTAGGGCCCATATCGCTGACGACGGCCACCACTGGGAAACTTGCGGTTTTCAGTGCAAAGATTATGCTAAACAAGATTTCTTTGGTCATTAGAAAATCGAGATCATAGAAAACCGATTGCTTCCAAGATTTCCGTAGCCCACGCGCCGTTACCAATTGCACGTCATTTGCAGGCTTTTTGACATAGTCTCCTGCCTGATCATATTCGTATGACTTAACGACTTTCATCTCGTCGAATACAAGAACACATAATTTTTCATCATTAGAAAGATCAGACCTGTGTTGCGTACAATCAATTGATGCACTCAGGAGACCCTCGCTTATATCACTTGCGTGCAGACATATTGCATCTGAAGTGTCTTTATGTGGCCATTTCACGTGTCCATCTATAAGAAATGTATACCTACTTGTGATACTCAATTTCTTTCATTAAAAATCAGAACTTACTGGGGAACAGTATTGCCAGGTTTTTGGCATGAGAAAACGTCCCTCTTGGTCTGAAAAAACGGCATTTCCTACCCAAAAAACGTCTTTTCCAAATGTATGCACACAGAATTGTTCTTATTAAACTTTTATTGTATACAAAGGTACATACATATGTACGTAACGTATATTAAAATTGCATTTCGACAGAGCACATTTAAAATTAATTAGAATCGAATTCATTAGAAATGTTCTTTTGTTTATTTGATGTTTATAATTTTTCCATAATTNATTGTATACAAAGGTACATACATATGTACGTAACGTATATTAAAATTGCATTTCGACAGAGCACATTTAAAATTAATTAGAATCGAATTCATTAGAAATGTTCTTTTGTTTATTTGATGTTTATAATTTTTCCATAATTCACAATATAAATCCACATTTCAAACCTTGTGCAAAAATTATAAAAAATCTGCAAAGTTTCAGCTAGATTTTCGACTTTTATTCAGATCTTTTAGAATGTTTTTGAGTATGCAGTTTGATAGCCCATTAAATTTCAGGGCAATAATGTGCAAGTTTTAAGATGCTAAAGAATCGCGTTGATTTTTAAAATTTTTTTTCTTGCAGACATTTGGCTAGGTGATCGGTTGTCGAAAATGCTAAATTACGTTCTGCTAAAAAGGAACATAGCAATATTTCAGCCTCTTTTGCATTCATTACATTTTCAATGAAGTCTTAAAAAAGTCGCCTACTTTTTTCTAACTTTTTATGCTGCTACAGCTTTTTTGGTACTTTTGCGAGCGTGCGTGTTGAAATAGATCAGCTCTTCCTGATTTGGCTTTTAATGTGCATTTGCAAACATTGCAATAAGCCTCGTAACTTCAAGTGTTTACACAACCAGCCTTTGAACGCGGGATCCTTAGTCCAAGAATAAAAAAAAAATGCGCGTACGCTTGGCTTGCATCATATTTAAGTTATCTGTTAAAAACAAAGCTTGTAAAGATTTATTAAGAAAGTAATTCAAAATCAGTTCTACTTGCGAGATTTAGTAACAAATGTGCCGAAAGTGTGAGCGTAAGTATATACTCTACAAACAAATAGTCCTCTTTGCATTGAATATATCGCACGTTTAATAACATAGAGATGTAACTCAAAATTTACGTTTTCGGAGATCTCATTATGCAATTAATAAGCTGATAAGTAGAATATGTGCGGTATAACAGATAACCAATGTTCCCAAATATGGCGAAGAGATGTGTCTTTCCATCTGTCTTTTTGTATATCAACTGTATGAATTGATTGTGTTATTGAAATTTTGAAATACTTCGTTATATTATTAAATGTGCGATATTGTGCACAGAGGAAACTTACTGGGAAGTTAAAAAACGTAATTTTTACACAAAAAACGTCCAAACGTCAACAGGATACCAAAAAAGTCCAAATGACATTAAAAACGTCAACCTGGCAACGCTGTTGGGGAGGACCATCTTCCGAATTTTTTCTGCGGTGAATATAGTTTTAATTCGATTAACGACAGCATTCTCTTCTTCCGGCTGGGCATTTAACTTAAAATTTTCCGCCTTCAATTTCTTCAGCTCTGCTCTTAACTCAGAATTTTCAGTCTTTTGAAGATACTCCAAAACTATAAAGCTGCATTCT
>NW_016160684.1:5124-10258 GCF_001687245.7 Rhagoletis zephyria | reverse complement strand
TGTTGAGGTTTTCACTTTTAGCAATTAAATTGTCTCTTAAAGTGTGGCAACTTTGCTTGAATTAATTATGTATGTCAAAAATGAATAATAAGTTGACAGATTTTGTTTTGAACTTCAGTTCTTGTTTTTTCTGTCCATAAAAGGCTCGCATAAGGTGAACACGTTTTTTTACCAGTTCTTTTGTATATTATGAAATTATAATCGATTTTCATCCAACTTAAGTTTAATTAAATCACAAATTGCTTACCAAAAACGTTGTTGTTTATTACTCACTTGAGATCATTTTACCTTGCGTTTTGTTTGGGCGGCTCTGGGAATACCTCTAAAATTCAACAATAATTTTCATCAAATTTTCACTCCTTTTGCACAATTGTCACTTTTACAATAAGATTTTAACGTAAACAAAACGTTTTGCCATTTCGTCTTGGCTTACATTCTTCTTTACTAGTGAAGATTCAAAAATATCCAATCAGCTGATCAATTAAAACCACCTTATATGGATTGGCCTTGGTTTAGGCATTACAAGCTTTTCATGTGAGCAACTCCACAACGAGCTTTTCGCGCTTGAACTTACTCTACATTACACATGCAGTAAATATTTGCAAACATTCTCATTATATACACTAATCTTTGAATTTCCTCTTTTAAAAATTTTTAATGATTATTTTATATAATAGTAAATGATTTAGTAGCAAATTATAGAAATTATTTTTTTGACAAATACCCAGACGAAGCTTTCTTAGCATATAGCCCGAAATGTATTCCAAAGCATCCTCTTCGAAAAAACCGCCGTCATCGGGTTGAGAAGTATCAAGCGCATCAATAACTTCCGGCTCCATCTCCCATTCATCCGCAAATATACTCCTAAGCTCGTCGGTACTTATGCCATTAGTATCAGCTGAGTTCGACTGCGTTGGCGTTTTGCTAAAACTTAGCCAATGTCTTTTGTTGTTTGACACGTTTCCTCTCCCTTGGAAGCACTCCGTGTTGCGCGCTAAAATAAGATAAGGATAAGAAAAACATATAATATTTGAAATAACAGTTATACCTAACATATACTTCCGCATCCTATATTTAAATTCCTGTGGACTTGGGTGGTCATTGCGGCCCCCTTTGCTGCGAATGGCACCAAAAAAGTGCTCCAGGACACCCTGATTCATGTTTTGGGTTAGAATATATTCCACATTTGATTTAGCTTTAACACTATTATAAACCTCAACTAAAGCTTTGTTAGTCATAAGTATTCCCTTCTGAAATACCTCTAACCCCTTCTTGTTTGGTATTATAGGCGAAGTTATATATTCATTCATACGCTCTAACACTACTAATTTGCTTGAAAGGGACGTCCCAAATGGTTCCTTAAGTTTCAAAGCGAAATCAAAAGCGTTAAAATTTAAGCTTATAAAAAATACCTTTCTAGGGCAACGGAAGGTATCTATGTCCGAGTTTAACACGTCGAACCAGTCGTTGACAAGCTGAATAAAGTCAGCTGTCTCAACAGGTTTGTATAATTCAAACCCTAACGTATAGCAACGTCTAATAGCATTGGCAAATGTGTGAGAAAACAACTGCGATGCTAATTTGACTTTCTGACGCCCTTTACTTTGTTTCAAGTTATAATTGTTAATGATATTTAGAGTATTTACTTACCTATTTCCTTAACTGATAAGTGCTCATCAGTTAACCTAAATGCAATGGATACATACGTTTTTGAGGTGTATTTAAGGGGATCAACAAGCATCCTGCTTCTTAGTACTTCGCCTTTCCACAATAAACCTGAGGCCGGAAATCCTTTACTATACAAGTGGTTGTATGCCCGTGGTCCCGCAGCGTGCAGACATATTGCATCTGAAATGTCTTTATGTGGCCATTTCACGTGTCGATCTACAAGAAATGTATACCTACTTGTGATACTCGATTTCGTACATTAAAAATCAGAACTTACTGGGGACAGTATTGCCAGGTTTTTGGCATGAGAAAACGTCCCTCTTGGTCTGAAAAAACGTCATTTCCTACCCAAAAAACGTCTTTTCCAAATGTATGCACACAGAATTGTTCTTACTAAACCTTTATTGTATACAAAGGTACATACATATGTAGGTAAGGTATATTAAAATGGCATTTCGACAGAGCACATTTAAAATTCATTAGAATGAATTCATTAGAATTGCTCAATTTGGTGAATACCACTATTGTAAACTGGTTTGAGATTGGTAATATAAAAATCATTTTATACATACACTTGTGATCAGCTGATTAAGTCATCAACACTTTGATCGATTTTGGTTGTTTTTCTTTTGTTTATTTGATGTTTATAATTTTTCGATAATACACAATATAAATCCACATTTCAAACCTTGTGCAAAAATTATAAAAAATCTGCAAAGTTTCATCTAGATTTTCGACTTTTATTCAGATCTTTTAGAATGTTTTTAAGTATGCAGTTTGATAGCCCATTAAATTTCAGGGCAATAATGTACAAGTTTTAAGATGCTAAAGAATCGCGTTGATTTTTAATATTTTTTTCTTGTAGACATTGGGCTAGGTGGTTGGTTGTCGAAAATGCTAAATTACGTTCTGCTAAGAAGGAACATAGCAATATTTCAGCCTCTTTTGCATTGATTACATTTTCAATAGATCAGCTCTTCCTGATTTGGCTTTTAATGTGCAATTGCAAACATTGCAATAAGCCTCGTAACTTCAAGTGTTTACACAACCAGCCTTTGAATGCGGGAACCTTAGTCCAAGAATACAAAAAAAAATGCGCGTACGCTTGAAGCTTCTGCTGCAAAAATAAAGTTTGTAAAGATTTATTAAGAAAATAATTCAAAATCAGTTCTACTTACGAGATCTAGTAACAAATTTGCCGAAAGTGTGGGCGTAAGTATTTATTCTACAAACAAATAGTACGCTATGCATTGAATATATCGCACGTTTAATAACATATAGATGTAACTCAAAATTTACGTTTTTGGAGATCTCATTATGCAATTAATAAGCTGATAAGTTGAATATGTTCAGTATAACAGTAACCAATGTTCCCAAATATGGCGAAGATATGTGTTTCCCTCTGTCTTTTTGTATATCAACTGTATGAATTGATTGTGTTATTGAAATTTTGAAATACTTCGTTATGGACAGTTTCGGAAACGCTGGCTCTCACAACATCGAACAGCAACAGCACACCTGTCATTACAATTCCTTTTCCCATCATTCTTTAAGTAATTATTTTTTATTGCTTCNTAGCGGTTGGTTTTCTTTCTCGCTAAGTCAGTCGTTGTTAACTCAGTGCTGATTATTGTCAACAAGTTTGGTTCTTTGTTAAATACACGGATATTTGTCGCCTCGCTACTTTATGTACAATTTGTTTTAATAAATGGATTGAATTGAACCCCCGAATTTAACTTAATTCGTCATTGCACAGACTTGCACAAACATTTTGGTGGCCCATGAGGGGAACTCTTCAATTCCAATTGACGACAAAACAAAAACATCCAACAATCAGCCAGCCTAGCAGTACTCGCAGCGACCGTTAGCCGATATCTATAAACGCAGGAACGCCCGAACAGTTAAGGCGGCAAAGAAAAGAATAAGGTAAGTGGGTGCAATTTCGTTTGGTTGTTCAACTTATTGAAGTTATCACAGAGGCACCAAAATGCCCAGCGAAGATCTCATTAGGGTACAGGTTAATCGCGTAGACGAGCTAAAGAAGCTGCTTACCAATTTTCGAAAGGACAGCACAGCTTGTAAAACAAAAACCTACTTTGCACAACGGTTGAAGAGACTCGAGCAGCTCCATGCAGATTTTCAGGAGACGCACGCCCGTATTATTGGAAGCGGCATCGATTCTAACCACACGTACCTCTCCACTGAAGTGTATTCAACATTTGACATATACTGTGAAATATCAGATCGCAAGGACGAGTTGTTTCCTTTAAAATCCAATGCACCTATGCCCCCTGACCCTCCCACACATAGCATGTCTTCGATTTCTATGCCAAATTTGCCCATCCCAACGTTCTCTGGTAAATTTACCGACTGGCCGTCATTCTATGATGCATATAACAGATTAATTCACACTAATTCCGACTTAAATGAAATACAAAAATTTCATTACCTAAAAAGGGCTCTTCCAGCTGATCATGATATCGACCTGCTTCAAATGTCTTTGACTGAGACTAACTACGATACTGCTTGGAAATTGCTCATCAAACGCTATGACAATCCGCGAATATTATTCACGCACCACATGAATGCTTTATATAGCCTGCCAAAACTACCGAGAGAACGTGCAGATGATATAAAATTCATGCTGAATGCAGCAAACGTATGTATCAACGAACTAAGACGTTTAAAGGTATTCGTAGATGACAGCAAATTTTGGATAGTACATCATCTCGTCACTAGACTTCCAAAGGAAACACATCAAGCGTGGGAGCATCACCTCGGCGACAGGACAACGATCCCGACGTTCAGTGACCTGGAAGCATTCCTCTACACTCGGCTGCACACATTGGACGCCATAGAAAATCGCGCAGAACAACCACCATCTTCAGATGCCATGGCGAACCGACGCCACAACCAAGCTCAAACCACTAAGCGCCAACAGCAATATGCCCCGCACGTAGGTTCAAAATCGTTTCACATTCATACCAAGCCCAGCAATGGTTCAACTAAATCTAATCACTGCATTCTTTGTGGTCAAATGCACATTCTGCGCAGGTGTCCGACGTTTCTCAATAAAGATTGTTTTGAACGAAAGACCTTCGTAGACACAAAAAAAATTTGCTCAAATTGCCTCAGCCCTTCGCATAGCCTTTCGCACTGCACCAGCACACGCAATTGCATACAGTGTGGTAAGCGCCACCACACTTTGTTGCACATTCCAGCTTCTGTGCTTCCCAACGCACAAAGCCAACAATTAACACCGCAAATTACAACGTTCAACGCCTCTACAAGCCAAGCAGCTAACGAAGTGGCAGTTCCATCTGGTTCCCGAGCGAATTTGTCACATGCATTTGCTACCCATTCGGCAACTATCCCGTACGCACCGCGGTCAGCTAATCTCCAGCCTCAACGGAAGGTATTATTGGCAACGGCGCTCGTAAAATTACAGAATTTGGAGAATGGAGAG
>NW_016160684.1:0-262 GCF_001687245.7 Rhagoletis zephyria | reverse complement strand
AGATGAACATTGCGTTATATTATCTACGGGCAAGCCAACTGTTACGTCCTGCGTCTTACCGCACCATGCTGTCATCAAGGCGGAAAGCAGCACGACAAAGCTGCGAGTTGTTTACGATGCTTCTTGCAAGACATCAAACGGGAAATCACTTAATGATTTGCTATGCACAGGACCATCATTGCAGAACGATTTGTCTGCCGTTATACTCAATTTGAGGAAGCACAAATATGTGCTCACTGCAGACATCCAGAAGATGTATCGT
>NW_016160683.1:43557-60782 GCF_001687245.7 Rhagoletis zephyria | reverse complement strand
TTTATTTTTTATTTGAATAAAAATTCATTCAAAAACGCCCATCCCTGGTGCAAACAAAGTGCCACTTTCCTCAGTCTCAAACACGACGACGATTCCAAAAAACTAGCGGTCCTAAATTATTCAGAGACATTGCAGCGCAAAGCAGCCGTCAGCTCCTAATGGTGTTTACATTGCTGATTATAATGCCATGAATGGCGCCGTTAATACATTTACATAGACACACACAAGGGGCAATTGTGCAGCTGCCAGCCAGCAGGATGCCTGTCTTCCACCAACAGCATGCGGGTGCACTACATTCCTGCAGCTGACTGGTGGCAATGAAAATAAGAATCACGTTTGTGCGAGGATAAGCGAGTTGTGTATGAAAAGTTCTTCAGCGTAAATTATGCAACAACTTACTTACATTCACAATCTCTATCGCCATTCACATCAACGAGTCGTTCGCCCTCCGAATGTGTGGTCAAATGCTGTCTGATGCTACGGTGCTTGGACACACTGCATTAGCAGCGCGGAAGTATGTAGCAGCAATATGGCAAATCTGTAAGTAAAGTTTAGGGCAGCATGTGGCATGCCATATGCATGCCTTTGTACTTAAGCGTTGCATGCTGAGTCACTTGCAACAACGTTGAATCTGTAAAAGAGCCCAGATTTCTTGGTGTTTTGTGAAAGCATGAAGATGGAAAAGTACTCGTTTTACATTCGCAGCTTATTCAAAGCACAGTTTCCTTTATGTCTATTCACTTCTATTTATTGTTTGGAAGGGAAGCATACCGAAACTTTATAAATTTTAAGTAGCAGAATTTACGAACTTACTTAAAAAATTAAGTATTTGATGAGTACTTAAGTAAACAAAATTTTGTATATTTTACATTGCTAGATAATGGCTTATGAGGGCGAAAATTTGTACAAAAGGTTTAACGGTTAGGGAATAATTAATACAAAATTTGTGTTTTTTTATTCAGAAACATTAAAAAAATATATATTAAAAGGCAGATTTAATATACACATATATATATCATATGCTACACTCAGTAAACAAACTCTTATTTGATAAAAAATTAAAAAATTGCAGAAAATTTTTATTTTTCCAGTAACAAACATTAAACCTTTGTATAAAAAGTGGTTCGGTTTTCGGTTCGGATGAAACAGTTGTAGAAAATTTTGATTTGGTTAAAGGGGCAGTTAGTTAGTAGAAACAAGTTGTTAACCCGGTTCAAACTCAGTTCAGTTAAAAACAGGTTCACGTCCCTTATTTTATTCTAAGTACCAAAACTTCGACCTGGATCCTATAGGGTGATAATGTGCTCCCCTAGTCACCCAGCTATGGTGGTGGAAAATTGTCTCACACATTTTACGTGAAAATTGGGATACTCGGTGATATGTGTTAACATTAAAATTTTCGAAAATAAAAAAATAGATTGCCATTAAAACAAATGGCGGGGGGTTCTTGATTTTTTCCAAAACAAAAAAAATTAAAAATAAAATGTTTCACCCTAACGTACATGCACACGTAATTGTGATCATAGAATCAACTAATATCTATCGCATAACTCTTAGCACATCTCGTTTAGGCAACTAATATTTCATTTATGCCAAAAGCGATGTAACGAACTTTCATTTATATGTATGTACATGTGAATGTATTTATGTATGTGTATTAGTGACTTAAGAAACTAAAACTATTGTTAAGAAACAATTTTCATGATATTCGAACTCACAATATTGCAATAGGTGGCTTAATATTCATTCAAAATGCTCGACATGAAGCAACCAAATAACGGCAGTATGCAAAAAAGAATTGCAATGAGCCTAAGTGGAGCTAAAAACTAAGAATGGAGGTGAAACTTGCAATTATTTAGTGAAGAGCACTACCAACTACATGTATGGCAATCGTGCGTAACTTTCTTTGAAGCTATGCCAAAATTTATGAGTAATTCTAATAGTAATAGTAACTACTTTTTTTGTGAGGAAAACTTCAAACTGCACCAACGCTAATGATGACATGCTTCTTGCTTTTGCTCCCGCGTACTAATACGAGAACTTATTAGCCCAGTCAAGAGCAGAGACATTCCCATAACAGCATATTAGTTGGAAATATTGTTGCACGATACTTTTAAGCTGTTTGCATTATTTTACTGTTGTAAGATGCTCACCGTAAATATATTTAAACACCATCACGGACAGCTGACTAATTGGCAATTTTATCAAAGTCAGTCAGGCGCTGCTTACCCACTGTTGCAGTGACGTGCATAAGCTGTAATAAACAAGCAGTCGGGCGTTAAGTGGGAAATATGTGAGGTATATATAGCGTTTGACATGCTGAATACAGCCAACTGCTACTGAATTGATAAATTTGTTTTACCCAAGGCTACGCACGTGGTCGAGTGACGACAGTAGCGGCGATTAAAGTGACGAGTCGACAACGTAAATTTTATAGTTTACCCTTTTATTTTACCATTTACATATTTGGTACTCAAAACTATAGCGCATCCAACTTCTAGCAAAGTTTTTTAGGAAATAATTCTACGAATCATTTTAGCCTTCCAGAGAACTACCAAATTGATATTTTTTCACACTTCTCAAAAGGAATGTCGAAACGGGCTTTTCATGAGTGAATAGTAAGCTAAGGTGCTCGAAAATACTCCTCGTGAATATTACTATTCTTTAGGAATAAACCAGCTTGATACTTTGTTGAGATAGTTATTTTAGGGACTATGTTTATCATGCATGCTGGGCTACCCAAAATTTTTCAATAAGCAATTGCTTACATCTTCTGAGATTGAGAGTCACACCAAATCGGCCATTGTTGCGGGAAACATTCCGTCCATCTCTGAAACTGTGGAGTAGTCATGTATTTTAAAAAATATATAGCTGTGCAGAAAGTCTTTCATAGCATTGCATTTAGTTAAAAAACGCGACCTTTGTAAGTTAAATTTTACGTTAAATCTTTTAGGTATGCATCTTGAGAACTCTTCACGAAAAAAAAGAAAAAGTAAAAACGATTTCTTATATTTTTTTCGGTGTTGATTACGAATCTTTAGCCTGGTTTTTTAAATTTAAAAATGGCGGATTCATATTGGATCTACCATTTATCACCGAAAAGTTAAAATCGAACGTACGTACATGGCGTATGAGTAACAGTCTCATCTCATCTGAGAAATCATATAGAATTTTTCAAAGGCCGCATTTTTTAAACTAAATGCATTCTTCGTCAGCTGAAGCCCCTCTCTCTCTCCAAAATTGGTAAGCCAATATGGCTGATAAAGTGGATGTTTTGAGCTCGCTGATTACGAATATAATCAAAAAACTTTCAAAACTCAAAGCAACGGTTAAAATATGGCAGACAAATTTTTTTAAATTAATTGAGTTCACCACATCGGATCCGCCATTTTGAATTTTAAAAATTCATTGTTATATTCGTAACCAACGACCGCAAAAACCCCCGAGTAACAAATTTGAAGTTAATTAAATAATATAAAAATTTTTTTTAAGCCGTATTGGATCCGACATATTACATTTCAAAAAAACCGCCGCTCTACATTTAACAGTAGACAATTTAACTGAATTTTTATTTATTACCACATATATCAAGAAGTGTCATAGGTTTAAAAAGTGTAGTAAATCTTAAATATTTTTTTTTTTCAGATACGCATGCGTAAATTTCTCAGTTCCTAAATCCCAAACGAAATACTGTAGTATATCGATGGACAAGTGAAGATCGACCTATCTCGGCAGAGAGCTCAAAAACGACCTATCTCAGACATTTTTTTTTCAACAACTCCCTATTTAGAAATACCTAAAGCACAAGACAATCTACACATTTATGTGAAGCTAACTTTTCCATATGCGAACGATAAATAGCGAGTAAGCACGTAGATACGAAGGCGTTACCGTAATAATTGGTGAGCTTGAGGATTATGTACATACATGTCCATCATAATCACAAAAAGGAAATTAAACAAAATTTTCTGAATTCTTTCATCTGATTTTTTATAACCTTAAAAATAAATAGCTAATTATTTTAATTTATTTAAACACGTAAATATATGTAAATATTTTTATAAGATTAAACTTTAAATACTATTTTTATTAATATAGTCTCATAAACCATTTCAGGAAACTGCTTGGTGCATTTATGTACTTTTCATTTTATTTTTCCAAAAGCAAATTATTTACTGAAGAAACGTTCTCATTTCTTTTTACTCTTGTGGTTTTGAATTCGTGCGCTCTGGTCAAGACGGGAAAGTGTTAAGGCAATATTCATAAACCACAATAAAACTAAATCGCACAGAGCAATTTAAATGTACGAATACGGCAAGCATTTATGCCTTTTATTCACATAATAATACTTGAGGCCATTTGCACGCCAGCCAGCACACACGCTAGTGACATGTGCGCTTAACCGCATAAGTAGCCATAATTTTGCAAATTTTACTACAGAGAATAAACTGGCAAAATACCAACACCAACAACAAGCGCCAGCAGCAATGCCAAGAGAGAATAGAAATATATGTGCATACATACATACATATTTACGTGCCACTTCAGTACATAGCTGCAACAGCGGTAGCAACAATTGAAAGCGCAACAAAAGAAGGTGCCGTAAACCAAGCAAGAAGGATAAGAAATTCTTCAAAGGTGGTGGTTGGAGGGGGAAAGGGAACTTGATTGTAGCAAGTGGTGCCAAAGGGACACTTGACATTGTCATGTCTTTTGGTGAGCACACATACGATGTGCTATAATTATTTAGTGTGAAGTTACCAAGCAGGAAAGAGTGTTGACTGGTATTTTTTATGACTTTATGGTCTTATAAGGTTTGTTGAAATTCTGGTACCGGTTTGAGTAAGTATATTACTAAATAGCTAATTCCTCAAAGTAAGAGAAAGACCAGGTGTGGATGGACATGGCTTCACTTGGGATTCTGAATTGGCGTCAGTTAAAACAGAAGAGATACGACTGGCATGCTGTTGTGGACTCGGCTAAAATCGCTAAGGTGGTTACAGCGCCATTAAGGAGGAAGAACAAGAAGACCACAAATTCGTTGATATTTAAAAAAAAACAGACTCTAGCCATGTTATGAAATTTTATCATAAAATAATATATATGTATAATTAGCGGAAATAGGTACTACGAAGCACACAAAATAAAACACAAGAAAAGGCACTAATCAAGATTATAAGTATTTGAAAATTTAACATAAATGTAAAACATTTTTTAAATTATAAGTAAGTAGGTACATACATACATATATACTTGGCGACAAATGAAATAGTACACCTTGTTGTAATATAATATTCACAATTATTTTCATTAAAAATTTGTTTGCATTAATTATTTATGAAAATACAGTTTATTCTATAATATAAACCATATATATATCAAAGTTTCACATTTTATATAAAGTACACATAAATTCGAAAAATGTTCATCAAAATTTTAAACTCTTTATTCAGACTTTCTAGAAAATTTTCGAGTATGTCAATTTTAGTCTAATGAAGTGCAAGATTCAAACTGCTAAAAATCCCTGTTGATTTATAAATAAACTACAAAGTCTAAAACTACACCTAAAAACAGTTTGAAATTTGGTAAATTTTACTTAATATTACCTCGACTTTCCATTAAAGTGTAATATATATATTAGGGATGGGTAGTGGGGGGTTGAAATTCGATTTTTTCCGAATTTCGAACATTGCCCAACCATTCGATTATTCGATTCGAAATTTCGTGGTGCAAATTCGATTTAATTCCAATTTTTTTAAATTTTCCAAAAATTTTTCGAAGTGAAACTTCTTAGTCGTGTCGGAGATGTTTGCGTTAAATATTTAACACCATGTCCTAAAATCTGTATCGTGCGTTCGGTTTTCAAAAAGGAGGTAGGTGTCAAATGAAAGGGCTTGCCCTGTAGATGTGTAATATGGTTTTAGCTTTGTGCCGTATGAATGTATGTAAGAAAATCAAAATCAAATTAAAGTTAAATAAATTACCCCAATATAGGTATCAATCGAAATGATTTTGAATAAACTTTATTATTTAATTACATTTAAGAGTGGTGTCACCTGTTTGAAAAGTCGAATTTAGTTAAAGAAGTGTTGTGCTTAAATTACTATGCAGCAATTACAATATTTTTGAGGAGCTTGAAGAGATTGGCCACCTGTTTAAAAAGTTTAACTCAAATTACACTGTAGCACAGCCCAAACCAGCCCGGACTTTGTTAACATTTTCTGAAAGTATACCCATCCAGTAGTAAAACACTTGGTGGATTTGCGAAAGTTAGCTCGTATTGTTATTTCATGGCCTACTAAAGTTTTCATGTCTCCGCCTAAGTAGTTTTCAAAAAAATAGTTAAAATATATGTCTGAGCGAAATTAAAGGTTAAAACATATATAATAAAATTGCATGGGAAATATTTTCGTAGAACATTTTAACCTATTAGGTAATTTTGATCCTTACTTCAATAAATCCCGCAAAAGGCAAATTTGAAAGGTCGTTAGAGGACTGGTGTACTACTCCGGAAATTACTCTCCGGAAAATTTTACTAGGGGTCTTCTGAGGCAAAAGCTTTGTGCTACCAACGTAAAAGCCTCTACAAATTAAAAAAAAAAAAATCAACAAAAAAAGTACTTTTTATTTTTTAATTTATCTATGTGTATGGGCGTGGAAAAGTGTTGCAAATATGAATTTGTGTGGCAACAAAAAAAGCGCCGTCGACCACATGAAGAAATAATAAAAGCAAAAGGAACTTCAAAAAATATATTCACAGAATTTGCTCCAAATGCGTGCGTTGTTGGCGACATTGCTTTTTATGGATTTCGATACTTATTTGAAATTTTACGACTTATATGCGCTAATGCAAGGACGTATATGTACAAATGCACGAAAATGAGCATGTTGTAGTAATGCTATTTTTTTTGTTTACTAATTTATTTATATGATTTTGAGGTCATGAATGTTGAAAGTACAAAAACTAAGGAATGACTTTGATACCTAAATAATTCCAAACTACACACGATTCAGTTCTAAAAGGTCTTCACTAAATGTCTATAAAAATAAAATTTGCTTATATACAGCAGCGTATGTAAGATTTAAATGAAAATTGTTGACGATGCGAGCAAAGGAAAGTAGGCTAAAGTATAACTAATTGTAATTTTTACTTTTAAGGTGTCATATTTACAGTCTTTTTCGTATAGGTATACATATATGCTATATAGAAAATAGTGAATGTATATAAGACTATACGCAGCCCTCTGCGATCATACATATGTATATGTATGTATGTATGATAAGATACATATGTACATATGTAACTAAAATGGGAGAAACGAAAATAGTTTTGCGCTTTTTAAACGCGTTTGTTTTTGTCTAATCTCCAGTTATGTTTATGTACATATAAGTACCAGAGAGCAGCATGGGTATGCACATTTTCTCATACACAGAAAGTATAAGGTGAGACTGAGAGTTAAGAAGTTTTCGAGCACGATGCAGAAAATGAGGCTGGCGTCTTCCGCTTTTCGCACTAGGGATGAATAATTCAGAATAATTCAGAATTTTTCCCGATTTTCAGTCAATTAAGTTTAGCTACAGCGAACTTTTTACAATACGGGCAACTATTTTTTAAATATTTTATTTTTCGCTATTTTTTTTTATAAAAATACCAACAACAAAAACCCCAAAATCAAAGTTTCAAGCCTTGTGCAAAATTAAAGAAAATTCTGCAGAATTTCATTCAAATATTGCACTTATTTACGCTCTCTAGAAAAAAGTTGAGTATGCAGTTTTTTAGCCCATTCAATTTTAGTATAATAACGTGCAAGTATGAGGAAGCTACGAATTACCATTGATTTTTAGCAATTTTTTTGTTGAAGGTGTCGCACATTTTTTCCATTTAAAAAAATTATCAAATATTGTTTAATATGAGCGACACCTTCAACAAAAAAATTGCTAAAAATCAATGGTAATTCGTAGCTACCTCAAACTTGCACTTTGTTATACTAAAATTGAATGGGCTAAAAAACTGCATACTCAACTTTTTTCTAGAGAGCGTAAATAAAAAGTGCAATATTTGAATGAAATTTCGCAGAATTTTCTTGAATTTTGCACAAGGTTTGGAACTCTGATTTTTAAGTTTTTTGTTATAGAATTAACCATATTTTTATAAAAAATTATTTGAAAATAAAATATTTAAAAAATAGTTGCCGTATTGTAAAAAATTCGCTGTACCTAAACTTTATTGACTGACTGTATGCATTAAGAAAATTTCAAAACTTTTTCGCTAATTTTTTTCGAAGGTTTTCAAGACTTTTTAAAATTTGTCTAAGCATTACTTTATGTTTTTAAAAAATATTCTAGATTTTTTAGAACTTTTCGACATTTATTTAGATATTTTTCCGAATTGTCTGTGTGTTTCGGCAGTTTTTGAAAATTTTCATGTCTTTTCGAAATCTTTTGCTTTTCTTAGGATATTTATGAGTAATTCAGAATATTATTTTTTGGGAATTCCTAAAAACTTTTCGTGAGCTGTCAAGGTATTTTGATAATTTTTGAGAATTTTCGGTATTTTTTCCGAGGTTTTTTGCTTTTTCATTGGATTTTTCGGAATACTTTTTTCTGAATTTTCTGAAATTTCTGTGGTGGTTTTGTAAGATATTTAAAAATAATACATGATTTTTCGTACCTTTTTGGAGGTATTCAAGAGCGTTTTTGGGTTTGTCAAAATTTTCGAAATTTTTTGCATTTCTTCAAGAGGAACTGTACTGTATATTTTCAGGATCTTTTTGGAATATTTCGGCAAATTTTGGATCCTTTCGGGTGTTTTCGAAGTTTCTTCGGAGATGTGTAGTTTTCTTTTAATGTTTTTTTTTTATTGAAAACAGTGTAGTAGAGATTATTTGCATGAAAATGAAAGGAGTGTTTTTCATTCCACCCATGCTGCTCTCTGTTAAATTTGTACCTAAATCTGAGAAACTTTGCATTTACGCGCTTACACATCTTTTATTTTTTTTTATGATAGGTAATACTTCTCTCGCATATTTCTCTCAAAATGTCAATTTACATATTTATTTATTACCTCTACCTTTAAAAAGTTGTATTAAACGCCACTTAAAGGTTGAAAAAAACGCAATATAAAAAATAATTTTGCTTAGCAAATAGCTTCGCAAATAAATCCTTCCTATCCATAATTTCACCAAAGCACGCAGCCCCGTTCTGTTATTCTTTGCCCCGCCCTAATAGCTTGTTTCTTGAAGCACGTCCTAGCAACTTACTCGTACCAAACTCGTCATCAATAAGTTTTTACTCATAAATACCGCCCAGCCAAAGAAGAAAACTTTTACGTAGGTCAAAACCTTTTTTACCGGCACAAAAAGAGAACAAAAAGACAAAAAAAAAACAATGCATAGAAAACTTGCTCAAGTTCAGCACGCAGGTAACTTCCGGTGCGGCAACAAACTCATTCACGCCTGACAAATGTTTTTGTAAGTTAAGAAATCTGACATAGCAACGAACGAACGAATTTGGTACGTATTTATTACGGCAAAGTTCGAAGAGTCGAGACCAAATTCGAAATTAATTGGAAAAGTCTCAAAGGAGCTATTGAGGTATGAGTACCGATTGTTAGTCGCACTCAGTTGTGAACGGTTGTTTTGCGGGAAGGAGACAGGTGTTTGAGTAATCAAATGTGTGAGTGTAGGCTTCTTTGTATGAAATTAGTTTAAAAGTAATTAAGATGTAAGCAAACTCTTTTTAGCAAAAGCCAACAGAGCAACAGTTTAATATTAACCCAACTTCTCATTGTCTAACATTAAGTTGCGGAGACTATTTGAAGTACCGAAAGGTTAGACAGTTTTCCAAACTCCTTTTTCTAACATTTTTATTTTATTGTTTTAGGTAAGGCATTTGAAATTGTGAAGAAGTGAAGGGGAATCCTGGTAAAGCCTTGCCTTGGGCCCTTGTTAACGATTGCTTGCAAATTCAACTTGATTGTAGGTTATGCAGAGGCACAAGTACCCATTAGCCATAATTACTTAGTGGACACACCCAGAACCCAATAAGTACCGGGGAGCAGTGAGAGGCCATATACACCCTTTTCGTCTACACTTATAATGGAGTGGATATTATTAAAAAAAAAAATGAAAATAACAACAGCCTACTTTCTGCCCACCTGACTGATTACAGCTGACTGCGATTTCACCTGTACCGAATAGGTGTGATCACCGAGTCGAAATTCCGGCTCTGCTTTGAAGTTGATGAAACTTCAAAACGTATTCCCTGTCACTGTCCGGCTTTGGACAGACAAAGATTTAATCATTTTGAAGCTCCAATGGTCGAACACTTTGTTATAAAAAATTTGGCTACCAAGGCCCTTTTAGAATTCATCTTGGGCACACTTGGCAAAAATATTTCAGGTCGCGGTGTCTTTTGTTTTCTTATACCCAATCACAAAGTAACTACCCACGAACGAATTGCTCCCTCATTCAGCCCACTGCGACTGTTTTTCGTTTACACTGGAACCAACATCTGTTTTTGGAACTTAGAGAAATCCTACTTACACTCATTTTAATGGTGTGGCGCACTGAACTTGAGCATGCCTGAGCATGCCGAAGAATTCGCTTTAGTCACAAAGCTTACAAGTTTAGCTATTTTTATTTGAATTACATAAAACTTTTAAAGAAAAAAAAAATAATAATAAACCTCTTATTTGAACACCCTCCAACTTACCTAGGAGCGGCACTGCATCTGAGGTCGCTGGCATCGTTTCGGCCACCATGTTGAGGAAGACAGTTAGCGATAGTAGAATTGTAACTCCTGCAACACACGATTTTTGTTTTTTTTTTATAGAAAGAGAAACCAAATCAGCTAAAATAAGTTTTTAAAGAAACACTTGAGAAATCACAAAAAATTTATAAATAATTTAAAAAATTACAGCACGCTTTTTTTAACAAACTTTTTTTTTAAATCTTTGGATTTAACTATAGTACATATATGTATTACGCTAGTAGTAGTTAGATACATGTGGTACGGAAGTTAGCATCGGTTTTCTTTATTGATATGGTGTGTACGAGTGTTGTTGTTGTTGTTTTAGTTGTTATTGTTATTCTTGTTGTTGTTGCAGTAAAGCTGTGCTTGCGTTTTATGGCCCCAATAACCAATTTAATATATACATACATATGTATGTATGTAGCTATTCCAAAGGAGTGGTCAGCTGCGCGGCCAACGCTTTGCGGTTCCACTTGTCAGTGCGGCTGATGTGCTGCTGCTGGGCTCTACATTTTATTGGCTGTGGCTGTTATGGTGTTGCATTAGTATTGTTGCATTAGTATTGTTGCTGTCTGTTTATTTATCTGCTCATCTCATCTCAATGTTGTACAAATAAAAAACTACTACCATATTTTCTGCGCTGAACCTCAATGCACCCCGTCAACCTGTCAAATCGTCAACGTATCACTACTGTCACTACTGTCACATCATCAGTCATCAATAGTCAGTGGTATGTGTATAGTAAAACTATGTTTTCTTTATAGTTATTGTTATGTTTGATTGTTTGTTGTTGTTGTTTTGTTTATGTTGGCATTTCATCACACAACGATATCAATCATAATTTGGAACATTTATTGGCTATTCATCATAAAAATTTTCAATTCATTTATTTACTACTTTCAGCAGGGTTCACAAATTTGCATGCGTCGATTACGAGTGGGAATGAGGTGAGGTTGTGGGCGGCGGCGGTGGGGGTCAAATGGTTAAAGTGAAAGAGACTTGGTGAATGGCAAAGTATATTGCGGCATATTTTCAGCTGTTTGCATTTTGTGAAGAACCATTTGCATAAATTTGCATTTTTTTTCTCCAAACATAGCAAAAAATTGATACGACATTTTGGCATATTTTCGCTTTTTTTTATGTAGATTGCAAAGTACGAAGTGCGAAGTGCGAAGCGTATTAGCAAATTCACACCCTCCCGGCCGCAACATGTGTTGCTTAAGGCATACGGCAATGCTATTTATTCGCTGCGTGTGGCACCTGCTGTTGCGTTACATTTTATGCTTAGCGCCTTGTTCGTGCGTTGGTGTGCAGGTGGTGTGGCGAATTCGCATCCGATTGCACTTGCCATGCAAATTTTTCTATGTTCACTAAGATGTACTTTGAACTTAGAAAGAAAACAAAATTCTTTGTAGACAGTTATTTTGCGTTCAGCTGCTGTATTTTTTCACTTAGTGCGCTTTTATTATTTTTGTATACATTAGTGTGAAAGCTTTTCGTGCGCTTTTCATGTCGTTACGAGTTTTGAACTAAGAGCAAAGGTAGTATGTGCATTTACCCATAAATTTAGCAGAAGTCTTTTGTTGCCGAGAAGTTTCAATCATCCGTTTTTCATAAGTTTTTAAATTTTATATTTTCTGCTTGTTTGTATTCTTTGAACATGAACATGCATGTCGAAAGGCGAATTTCATTCATTTTGTTTGTCGAATTCATTTTGTTTGTCTTTAAATGTTAAGAAGAATTACTCTCTCTTAGTAGTTTTGAACAGGCGGCAACACCATTATAAGTAGTTTGGAAATTAAGACTTTTCAAAACCTATTCGATTCATAACCATATCGCAATAATTCATTTAAATTATTAAATTATTTGAATTAAATTTCGTATAAAGGTGGCAACTCTCTTTAAGATATTCTCAAACAACAACGTTATTAAACCTCTTTCGCCTGACGAGCGTACTGTTTTACATACGTCAATTATGCAACTCAAGTCTAAGTTGATATTTTAAAGAGGTGGCAACTCTCCTACATGTAGTTTAGAAATAAAGCCTTTTAAAAACCTATTCGATTCATACCCATATCGTAATAATTAATTTAAGTTATTAAATAATTTGAATTAAATTTCTTATAAAGGTGGCAACTCTCTTTAAGATATTCTCAAACAACAACGCTATTAAACCTCTTTCGCCTGACAAGCGTACTGTCATACATACATATGTCAATTATGCCACTCAAGTCTAAGTTGATATTTTAAACAGGTGGCAACCCTCCTACATGTAGTTTAGAAATAAAGCCTTTTCAAATCCATATTGGTTGATACCAATGGGAAATTATTTATTTAATCGAATTAAATTTTTTAATAGGTGGCAACCCTTTTTATGTTCTTACCTAGATACATATGTAAGAACCTTTTAAAAGCCGCATGACCCAAGCAAAAGTAAAAAACGTTGTGGATAATATGGAGCACCACACAAAAAAATTGGAGGTTTAGGGCAGCGAAGTGCAAAAGCTACCATATATGAAATGCATGGTCGGGCTATCCTTCTTATCTATGTAATGTACTTAGCTTGTTAGAAAAAATTTATTTGAAAACGCATTTGCAAAAATGAGATGCATGTATGTATAGTATATATGTACATAGATATTTTCTTTGTCAGTATCTCTTTTCGAAATAGGGATTCGTATTCACTCTAAAAACTATTCCAATGCCACATGGGTACCAGTAGAGGCGAAGCGCACAAGGAGACGGCCAGATTGGAATTCCAATGTTTGTCGATGAATTCATTAGATGGAAGATTCTGAAATTTGCATAATAAGCTTGATGAACTTTGCACATAAGTTACTTTCGACGATATATATTTCGTGAATGAGTCCATGATTGTTTCTTACAAATGTGGTTTCCGACTAGTCAGGCCAGCGTGCAAAAGGACGCTTAGCGAAAAAGTCCGATTTTATCGATTTCAAAGACAGCTGCTTATAAGACGCCACGTCGAAACTTGAAATCTTACAACGCTGTGCAGAATGACATAAAAAAATCTTCAACTACATTAATCTCTACAAATATTTTCCTGTTGTCTCTCAGGAAGGATATCGAAAGAACGCCACACAAGGTCTTAATTTTTAATTTGGTTAGTTTAGGTTTTCACTCGACTTTTCTTGAGTGTTCAAAATCATGCCTATCTAACAGACTCTGTGCGACATGTGGTGTTCCTCAAGGTGGGATATTGCAGCAGTCGCTATTTATCGTATTTTATGAATTATATCGGGTTCCGCTTCCGTCATCTTCTATAAGCAGATGACCTCGAGCTATACACTGTTATTAAAAACTTTAATGACTACAGTGTTCTTCAAGCGAAACTTGATTGACTTTATTCTTGGTGTATGCGGACTCACCTGTTCCTCCACATCTCTGCCTACTTCGACACGAAACTGATTTTCTCCACTTCTATTAAATAAATTGTTTCAAATTCGTATTCCGTGCTAACCTTTATCCTTCTGGTAACATCTAGGCTCGAATATGGTTCTTTCATATGGAGACCGTACCATTTTTCATATCGATCGCCGCAAGCTACTTTATGTCATCGATCGATATTGATCGGTGCGCCTTTCATGGCATTTTTAAGACGTTTTTGAGGTTAAGGTATGTATGGGAGGTATGCTTTAGAATACATCGATCATGCAAACTTCGTGTTTTTCTTGATTTACATATTTCCATAAATGTTGCAAACGGAAATTTTTGGTTCTACGCCGACTACCTCTAATTTTTACCGAAAATTGTCTGGAGCTGTACCACTGTGCGGTGTATAGGTAATTCTTTTTCGTGCGGCTTTGAAGACGATAAATAGATGGTTTGCATTGTATGGCCAAATATCAAGGATTTGCCTAAATATTTGCTTGTGGGCTCTTTATAAGAGTCGCTGTTTTCAATCAAATCAAGGCACCTAAATAAGCTCGACGCTTGGCAACTAACTAACTAAATAATAAAATTCAGACGAACCATGTTATGTAGAATGCCTTTGAGTCTTCTACTCTTGCTGCGAAGCTCCACTCATTAAACTCGCATGCAAATGCTGCGCTTCCTCTTCTTGCTGCTCTCTGGTTGCTACCACATTGCAGCACTTGCCCCACCTCTTTTGCGGCATGGCAAAGCAAACAAACTTCGCGCGCCGTTTATTTCCTCATTTTGCTTTTGTGTGTAGGTTCCTTTCAAAGCCACGACAGCTGCATACTCCAATGAAAAGTATTTTAATATTTTTTAGTATTTTTTTTTTCTCGAATTTAGCCGTTGGTGTTTTGTAGGTCAAGGTTACTGGATGCTTTCGCTGTATTTACGCACGCACGCTGATGGATTTCTTTTGAAGCGCACCCATTGCAGCTACTGTTTTGAATTACTTGTGTCAGTTGATGACGATTTGTCGGGCTGGCTGTCAACGATTGCTATGCACTATTTCGTATTTGTTGCTATGCTATGGCTGCAAGTTCTATGTAGCTGCTGTGCGAGCTACATAGTACGTTGCTGTTGTTGACATTGATTACAAGTGATGGCATTTTATGGCGTTCCCATTTGCTGACGTCGTCAAGAGCTCGTAACAGATTCTTGTTTTTTTTTTGCTCTTCTCGCTGATTTTACAACGCTTTTTTTTTAGTGATGCAGCTTACTTACTTTTCGTCTGCACCCCACTCCTTTCGTTTCCTTTTCACTTTCGCATTTCGCTTGAGGCTCTTAAATTGAATTTAATGTTACATTTATCATAATTTTGTGACAACTTCGCTTGTGATGGCGACAGTATAATTTGCCCCAAAAACCCCTGCTGCGTGGGCGGGAGCAGACTGCGCAGCGTGGTCGGCACGAATGCATTTCTTAACGTTCGGGATTTTCATGTCACGTAGGCGACAGAATTTTCACTTTTTTCCAGAAAGTAGTAATTTTTCTTTTCTTCTTTTCTTTAAAGGAAGTGGCCATGGTATGTTCTATTTTTAGTGTGTTTTTGCTTTGGCGCAAATGCGAATTGATTATGCTAAAAAATTTTTTTTTTGAGACTTATTTTCCACGCTTATGTGCATTGTGGATTGCAAAGAGCTTTGAATTGTAGCACGTTTAGACATCATTAATTTGAGATAAATATGAAAATCCCCAAAAACTTTGCTAACAGACTCACTTGATGCGCTGTTAAATAAGGCGACAATGGCAGCAACTGCTGCTCGTGGAACTTATGCAAGAGATAATTCCGTTATTTCCATTGCAAATATAAACTCTAAGAAAAAACATGTGCCGCCATATACTTTGCCATTGCCAAAAAGTTGTGGACATGAAGCAAAAAACGATGTACCAAAAATTGTATCTTAATTTTTGAACTAAATTTGTCTTCAGTTATTAAAAAAACAGTTCCAAAAAAAATGAGGAGCTGACTGTTATATTCATTGGAAGGCACATGCAGTTCTCGTAAGGCAGCTATGAAAAAATTGTCCAAAAAAAATTTGGACCTCAGGTTGAGCGGGTTGGGATTAATTTCATTTGGCGAATGCGAAACTCAATTCAAATTGTTGTAACATTCTTTAAAATTCTATTTTCATTGAAATTTGAAGGTCTAATAATTTTGCATTTAATTTAATTCGACTGTTTTTTTTGTTTTTATTTTTGTGCTGGTAGCACTACGCGTGCGGACATACGACACTTACCTAGCGAGAGCTTCTCACCAGAATCGGGGGGCAGTGTGAAGCCTAGCAGTGCCATTGAGGCTATCAGTACGCACGGCACAATTAGGTTAAAAAAATAGTACAAAGTTTTCCGTCGTATTAAAATGGCGAACGTTATGTCAATATAAGGTTCTGGGCAGCAATTATAGTAGATTTCATTTCGTTTACCGGGCACGCCTGCAAAGAGAATGGACGTGTTACGTTGACGGTGAGAATGCAAAGAGAAAGAGAGGATTGTTTTATTTAGTTTTAGTAGTTGGTTTTTTGTTTTTTTTTTTTTGGAGAGAGGGAAAGAGAGAAAGAGAAAGTGGCGCATTAGATAGCAGCAGTAAGATATTAGTTTAAAATACATATGTATGTATATAATGAATATATGTATGTATGTATATATATGATATAAATGTTTATAAGTAATTGCTAGTGAATTTTGTTGGCTGTTTTGTTGTTGTTGTTTTTTTTTTGGTGAGGCTTGTTATTAATACACAATTTATTTAAATATTATGAGCAAAAAATATGTTAAAGCAAAAGAATAAATTATAACCATTTTTCGATTTATAAGCTGTGAGTTAGTTAGATGTTATTAGTTAAATATTTTTAGAATTTGCGGAATTTAAATTTGCTAGAAAACTTTTTATGAAATGCCTTTCTTTTATTTTCAAGCCACCGCTGCCATACCTAGCAGATCCCATTCGCCGTTCGTTATGAAACTTGAAATGTCACCACCGGCCTCGTCTTGCAGCTGCAAGTCCAGCTGGAAAGAGAAAGAAATTTAATTGGTTA
>NW_016160683.1:19410-39263 GCF_001687245.7 Rhagoletis zephyria | reverse complement strand
TAATTCTTAGCTACTTAAAACTTGCACTTTATTATAATAAAATTGATTGGGCTACAAATCTGCATACCCAAAAAAAAGCTAGAAAAATTTGATTAAAGAGTTGAAAATTTGCATGAAAATTTGCTGAATTTTTGCGAGTTTTCCACAAAGTTTAGGATTTATATTTTTATGTTTTTTGTTGTAGAATGAATCATATTTTTATACAAAATTAGCGGAAAAGTATTAGAATGAAAATTGTTACGTATATTGTGAAAAATTCGCTGTGCCAATGCTTTGTTCCGGCAGTGTATGTGTTTGGGGTAATCTATATGTGTGTAGTTTGGCATTGAAAAGATGAACCCATTCCACCTATGTAAATACATACGAACATATTTACCTTCGTTTAAATTGTAAATAAAAAGTTGTGTATTTTTCTTTTAACGAAAAGTAAATAAAAGTTTGTAGAGCCGCAGTGTCTTCGGAAGCTATGTATATTCATTCATACATATACATATATATGTATGTATTAAATCCACATTTATAAACAATTACTTTTGTTGAGGTCTAAATATAGTTAGTATAAAGCTAGTCAGTGAAAGGTAGCAACAATTGTGTAAGCAAGTCAGAAAAATCGGTTAACGGTACTCAGAGATTGCATGAGCCATGTAGAGGAAATTAGATTAACGAAAAACTGAAGAATTCGTTTTGGTTTAAATTAAAAGTTCACAACAAAGCCTATTGAAAATTTTGTTTGCTAATTTCCATGGCCAAAAATTATTCCACAAACTTTATCAGCTTGACACCATCCATTTCATTAGAAATGCCAACTTTTGTGGTGCCAACTACTTCAAACTTATTTAGGCGTACGGAATGGGCTGGCAATTGAATAGTGGCGCATAAATAAAGGAAAACATAAGAAGCAACCCTGTCGGAAATGAGATTGGACGGCAGAAAAGGGGAGTTCAGGCTTGTTGTTTTTGTTTTAGGGCAAACTATTGAGAAAAATCTATTTCAGACTACACTGGTTTACAGAAACATTTTTTTTTGTATGCCACTCAAAGCTACTAATGAAGAAAATCTATGGACAAGTAAAGTAAAAAAGTAAATGCGCAAAAATTGTTTAGCCATCATCGATTCGCCAACAGTTAGCAAGTGGCGAAACGAACGAACTCAATGAGGTACACCCAAACTCGCTATCATCTATCTGTGCTAGCTAACTTTGTTGTTGCTTTCACATGCAAAATTTTTCGTGAAGCGACAGGAACTCAAACATAGGAAGTAGGGAAGTGGTGAATCGATGACGACGGCTTTTGTATGAAAAATGAGCAAGAAAGAATGTTACTCATACGCCATGTACACCTGACAAACTCCCATTCTTATTTATCCATCGATTTTCTTCATGGCTACCCTATGTTTTTGTAAAGGAATAGACTTTCATAAAAAATAAAAAATTTAAAAAGATAAAATTATTCCTCAGTTAAATTTTGAATTTGTTTCAGTTTTTCATCAAAAAACAAAGAATCTGAAATGATTAACTAATTTCTCAGATACTATCAGGGCTATCGAAAAGTGATGTATGTACGGTTTATGGACAATTTTATTATCTTTCATTTCTAGTATTTCATAATAAAATTGTTGAATTGGTTCGTAAGAAATACATGATTAAGTGGAACCACTTTCTTAAGCCGAATTACGGCAAATAAAATTGATTTAATTTGCTGAATCATCGAGCAATTCTACATAGGAATTGAATAGTGGCATCCGGTGAATAAAAAAAAAAAACAAAATTTGTGAATCAGTGCTAATTATTTCTGTATCAAAGAGATCTTCAATTAAAAAAATTTAAAAACATGATACATTTTTCTAAATAAAAATATATGTTCCATGCAAATTTCTCTTGATATTTTTTCACTTGTAAAACTTTCGCAGCAATGCATTGCTGTTCGCTCTTTGACACATCCCTTACAGTTATTTTAAGCATTTTAAACGAGTGGGCGTATGAACTTTTCGGGCAAAGCTATTTCGCATTGCAAATAACTCATTGTCAGTAGCACTTAAATATATTCCATTATATGTAGTGTGCTGGAAGTCAACTGGCGGTCTGCATGAATGAAGAGTACTGCGATCGAGTAGACAAATTGGCGACGCGGCGCATGAGTGTGTGCGCAGTAGTTAGTCCTCCTCATGTGGTGAGCGCTCTGTTTGGCAGTTTTGCAGTTATGTATTTATGTAGTGTGAGCTGACATATCTGTTTCAAATAGTTTTAAAGTATTTATTAATGGCATTCGTTTGTACTCAAGTGTTTATTGTTTCACCCATTAAGGTGAATTATTGTTGTTGCACTTTCAGTGTCGGCATGCGAATAATGACTATCGAATGCTGTAGGTTTGTATCAAGAAACTACTTTTTTGTTTACTGGGCACATTTGGTACGTTTTTAAACCGTCATTGGTGGACGTTTTCGATTGGGGTGTATTTAGCATAAAAACAAACAATAAAAAGAAAACAAGAACGAAGGAAATCGAAAAAAAAACCTACTAAATCCTCAGATCCAAACCGTGGTGTTCAGGTTTCTAAGTAAATTCTAGCACTTTATATTTCTCAGTTCTCCGACGATAGCAAAAAAGTCTCATTCTGGTCCTATACAGAGCCAGCCGCAAAACCAATGCTCTGCAGATTCTTCCACTTTCGATTAGCAGCAGCTGCTGCAGGAAGTATGAACCTACCCCTTAGTACAACTGAAAGGCATAATAATCCATTTGGCCTCTACCAGGTACCAGTCCCAAGACGTTCCGGTCTGGGTCATCTGCGATTACCAGGAATCCAGATCAACGCGACTCTATGACTGCCAGCTGCTTTGCTATCATTAGTTACCTTAGTTGGTAATGCCATTCACAGAGCTACATAAAAACTTTTATCGCCGCTTGGCCCTTCTTTAAAATTGATCGACCTATATCGGCAGCCAGTTCGAAAACGCTCTATCTCAGAAAACTTTTCAAGAACGTTCTACTTCAGAATTTGATTGAAGAATGCCCGATTTCTGAATTTTATTCAAAAACACCCTATCTCAAGTGAAAATACATTGAAAATGTGCTGAGAAGAAGCAGTTTTAAACCGAGTTCTGAGATAGGGCGTTTGTCAACTAAATTCTAAAATAGACGGTGTAATGTACCTCTAATAGGGTCCTATAAAGCGATAGGACTGAATGGACGCAAAAAGGTTAGACTAAATATTACTGAACGAACTAGGAAGATTTTATCACAGGTCAACACTTTCAAATATCAGCTGAAAGATCCCAAATGTTCCTTAAACTCATTAGACATGACATAGGAGCATGTAATTCTCTTGGCGATTGCAAAGTCTTGAAGCCGTCGTCAAACTTCGGTGTGCAGGTTTTGTGGTGAAGAATAGAAACAGCAAAGTACTCGAAGCTCATCTAAAAAGCCTTTACCAGGCTTAAACTGAGATTACCTTATGCATGATCTGAATGCTACTTCGAAAAAAATCCTCTAGTTGTTCCTCTGTAATACGTGCGTCATTGATGAGTTGTGAACGAATAGAGGAACGTTACAACCAATCAATCAACTTTAATCGCAGGATATAGCTACTTAAATTGCTCACGTCTCTAATCAGTATATTGAAAATCATGTCTGCCAGTTATAAGGAATAGTACCAGGTTGACCGAGCTTTGCCCGGAGTGCATGAAGCTTTGGATAGCTTTAAAAAAATATTTTGGAAAAAAATAAAAATTTGGATTTCGATATCTACTAAGTAAATTTCTTACTCCTAAATTTAGGAGGCAACCCTATTCTGAAATAGCTGGAATAAATGGTACATATCTTGAGCGTATATGTACATACTGTGTATACATAAAAAATGCCGATTGAAATTAACAAAATAAAAAAAATGTATTACATATGTAGAAGGGTGGCAATCCTAATAGAAATTATTTTCTGACCAAAGTTCTCAACAATACCTTTCATTTGATATCCATATTGCGATGTTTTAGATAAATTGTGTAGAATCGAAAATAGTTGGCAACCTTACACTATTATCCTAAGGGATAACATTTTATATATAGGGTAAGGATTGTTTAAGAACCTGCTCTGCTGGTACCCGTGAACAGTAATATTTTACTTTTTTTTTAAAAAAAAAAGGTTAAATACGTATGCGATTCAAAATAGGTGGCAACCCTATTAAAAATATTTTTGAATCAGGAATCTTTAAAATACCTTCCATTTAATACCCATATTATGATGTTTTAGTTAATTTGTAAGTAATTTCGAATAGGTGGCTACCTTATACGAATCTTCTCGGAGATAGTGCCTATTCAGATAACCTTAAAATCCAAAACTTTATTTGTGTACAAAATTTCATCAAAATCGTTAGAGCCGATTCCGAGAAGCCTATGGATATATATATATATATATATATATATACAATAATTGCTCGTTTAATGTAATAAGATACATACATAGGGTATGGTAAAGAAATAAGATTCAGATTTGAAACTTTTTTTTAGTAAATAACATCGATCCGGTTTTCATTGGAGTAACGTAACATTAAGTCCAGGGACATCAGGATACCATCTCTTCTAAGCAAATACTAAGCACTAAATACTTAAGTAACTAAAGTAGATTTCTAAATACTAAGCGCTTCAGGAAAAGAAAGAATTATCCTTAATTTTTGCTTTTCTGTTTGAATTAAATGCTTTAAGATTTTCGAGATTTTTCTGAACTTTTCAATATTTGTCCGGATTTTTCGGGATTCTTCGAGTTCTAGTTTTTGAGATTTTTACGAGCTTTGGAATTTCTTTAAGGACTTTTGTTCATTTATTGAGGTCTTTTCGGGCTTTTTCTTAACATATTTTTCGAGATTTTCAGGGGCTCTTCGATGTTCCAAGGTTATCTCAGGATTTTCGAGATATTATTTTTCAAGTAAAAACAATAATAAGAGCTCTATTACTACTTCTTTTGAGCCTGCCAGAGCGTAACTTGCACTCGGCTACTCATCACGAAAAAAAAGTGAAATGATTTCCAAAGCATACACTCATACATATGTATTTGAAACTGAGCTGCAGCAGACGAGTATTAAAAATAATAAATGATAAAAACACAAATACATAGAGAGAAGATTAAAAGAGGTAAAAGAGCCACGATTGCACCAGCAGCCTTGACCAGTTTAGACCAAAATTCTCTGTTGAAATAGGATAAGACGTTGAGTAAAAGCAAAGCAAAAGCAAATAACAACGTAGAAAAGGAAAAGTAAAGTATTGTAATTTTTTTCAATCAAACTGCAGTGAAATTAGTTTCATTTGTTGTGAAAATAATGCGCCCAGATGTATGCAATCACACTGGGCGCGGGTGACCCGGGCAAACTGCAATCCAGTTCGATGCAGATCCAACGATAATTTTGTCGCAGTGCGTTAACTTTGGCATTTTGCGATGAAATGCTAAATTAAATGGCATGCAGCGACAAGCGAGTGCAGGCACATAACTGCGCATAGTCAATATTATGCCTAACGATGTATTTTTATTATTGTTGATTACGACGCATGCAAATATTTAGCTGCAATATAAACCCTGAGGCTACAACTGAAAACTAGAACTAAGGTAACAGAAGCGAATCAAATAATCGAATCGCCTCTTTTTTTGCATAACTCACAAAGTAGTCTATCTCTCTGCCCACTGGCGCTCAATGATTCAAGTGTAAGCAAAAAATCTGTAAAAATTTCATCATTTTTCCTGCATAACTCACATTAAATACATTAAATGCTGCCGCAGCATATTTTATTCTTGCTAGTGCTGCCACATGGATTTTAAGCGCATTAAATACACCAGAGTCTTCTGCCGATCGCAAAAACAGCCGCTTGTCTACTTTTTTTTCAATTCGAACGCAGTGCATTGTCTGCTGCTGGCTGACGTGGCTAAAGGAAATTGGCTTCCATTGCAATCACTGGCGCAAAACTATACCTTCTTCGTGTACCTTAGCTAAGTCCATCAGCAGGGCTGTAATCGCGTGCGTTTGTTAGTAAGTGTGTAGTATGCCAGTATGCCTTCTGCGTATTTCCTTTGTAAAGTTAATGCTTTTCTTTCAACTGATAACGCCTGATTGCATCTTGAAGTTTCGATTAAAGCTCAAGGAAAGGTGAATTGCTGCACTAACTTCTTAGTTTCTAGTAGATTCTTGTGAAATTCTGCTTTTCATACAAAACGAAATGAAGAAGTTTTAAATCGAATTCTGCGCTGTACTGTGGAAAGTGCAGTAGTTGAGCTGAAAGTTATCCGATAGATTTTAGTTGGCAGTTAGAGAGCTTTTTAAATGAAATACGTGAGCTTGATTTATTCGGTAGTTGCAATCAACTGAATGGGAAAAGAACTAGTTTAAAAGAATTTAGTTTAATTAAATAAGAAATAAGAGCTGGATTAACGCATACATCGCATCGCATTTTGTTATAATTAACCATAGGTGCTATGTTTGAAGTGAAGAAACTGCTAGTAATAAACGTAAGAATTTAAATTTTGTAACAATTTTTCGCAAATTATTCAAAGCGTTACGAATTTTTGTTTAAGTTTAATGCGAGTTCTTATGAAAACATATAACAAAATGTAAACAGGTGTATAAGTACATACCCTAACTAAATAAATTATACAAAAAAAAAAGAAAAAATGAAAAATGAGCTTTCAAAAAAGTCAAAAAAAGGCATTTATTTTTTATTTTTGTTATATATGTACATACATAACTTTAGTACAATGTAGATATATGGATGTCCAATTAAATATAAATATATATAGTGGTAAAAAACTTATAGCTGCACCACTTTTTTCCAAGCTTGAACATATTACTTTTGTTGTTATTTTGTTATTTTGGTTATTTTTATATAAAAATATAGTTCATTCTTTAATAAAACCCGTGCAAGTTTCCAACGTTTTGCAATATTCAAAAACTTTCGAAAAAATTTCGAAATTTTTTGAAATTTGTGCTTTATTCTACTAGAATTCACTGGGCTATAAAATGCAGAATCTTTCTAGGAAATCTAATAAAAAAATATCGAAATTTTTACGAAATTTCAATTGAATGTTTTAAATATTGCATATTTAATTCAGTGCCACACGAGCGGGCTGTTGGTAAAAATAAAAAAAAATTGAGACGACAATTTTTTGTAGTCACACGATTGGTACAATACAGCGAACTTCTATGAAGGGATAAATATTAAAAAGGCAAAACCTGCGGAAAAGGCAAGAAAAAGCCAAAATTAAAATTAAATTTTTTTTATCAAGGAAGACATGAAACGTGTGACTTTATTTTTTTTACAGATACGACTAAGCAGACAAAATAGGCAAATGCCTCAAAATCCTGGTAATCACCCTCACTTCGCAGTCAGCAGATAATGTATGTTGGACTACGTGGCGTATACGCAACACACATACTCGCCTTGGACTATGCCAACGACTGTTTGCCAAGAAAAGTGCGGCTAGGTTTACTTTGCTTTTTCTCAGTACAGTGCGACTCTTTATATAATTTAATTCAAGATATTCACGAAATGGAGAGATAGTACTTGAATACTCTGACGACGTTAAATACCTTTTTATAATCCATGATGAGAGGCTTAGTAAGTTACGTTTCATGCCATTTGGTGCCCAAAAAAAAAACTGTAATTTAAATGAAATTTAAACTTTGACTTAGCTATCGTTTGCAGGTTCCATGTGAAGTTGTTTAATATCGGTTTGAGAGTCGCTTCCAAGATTGACTCCGCTCTATATATTTGTTCAAGAAGCAACCGTCCCGAAAAAGATGCAACTGCCCGTGGTTGGAAAGACAAAGGCAGACACTTTTTGCTAAAAGAAATCTCCGTTGGCAGGAAGCTGAAGATGAAAAACCCACAATGGGAACAGCTCAACGGTACAGCTCAAATATTGATAATTTAAATTTAGTAATTTTTGCCCGCGGGCAGCCTGATGCCCACCACCGGCATAAACACATAGACACACACATGAGCATGGCAAGGATAAAAAAAAAATTAAAGGGAAATGCGAGGAAGAATGATGGAAATGCGAATTTCAAGTAATAAACATTCAATTTGTATGCAGCGGTTGATGTGCGACAAACCGTAGGCAGCTTTTACGCATACACACACATAGTCAAAATATTCATGCAAAAGTTCGCTTTTGAATTGCTTTATTATGCCAAAGTTGCCGACGATGTACGCAGCAACACACGCACACCTTTATTTATAACATGGACGTTTGTCTGTATGTAAATTTATTGGAATTTTGATGAACAGGCGCGTAATATACCGATAGTGAAAAGTACTCCCCTGTCTCTGTGCAAATGTGACAATATTCATGTACTGTACGTACACGTATTTTTGTATGTATGTGTATACATGCAAACTTGGTCGGCTTACGAGCATCCGTAATATATACAAATGAGAGGCGCTTCAGTGGCATCTGTCGTTTTGGCATTTAGGTACCGCCTTGCAAGCAAATGAGGCAAGTGCTTCCGATGTCGCATTTTTCCTTAAGTTAGTTTTCCCTTGCTTACATTAAAATGATTAGAAAGCCTTTGCGAAAAACATACATCGTAAGAGTAATCATAATCGGCATCGATATCGGAATCGTAATCGTAGTGGTAATCATAATCGCAATAGTAATAAGAATCGTAATCGGAATCGCAATCGCCAAGGTAATATTAATCGCAATCGTAATAATAGTAATAGTGATTGTGATCGGAATCCTTATGGTAATCGTAATGGTATCGGAATCGTAATCGTAATCGTCATTGTCATGGCTTCATCGTAATCTCAAATGTAATTGTCGTTATAATGCCTACAGTAACTGGCATCGAACTGGCACTTTAAAATTCATTACTTTGTAGTCATAACCTCCCGCAACTGTTGGATCGGGCGTTGAAATATTACCGCTTACTTTGCAAGTCCGCAGGTGGCCGGAAGGAAAACCAAGAGAGGTGACAGCAAACAACAATAAACAAGCAAGCGTGAAATTTGATAAATGCATTCCTGAACAACAACAAAAAATAAAAAACTAAAATTTATGTAAAATGAGCTCACACCCGCGGAAGGAGTAATGCCGCAAGCAAACTGCAAGTCAGTTCGAAACCACAAACTTGAGATGCAGCCAAGTGGTACGAATTTTACTAACTCGCCACGTGTGTTGCAAAAGAGTGAAAATGCGTGCGAAGCAAATGTGCGCACAAAGAATATTTCAAGGCTGCAATTTCTACAGAGTTCTCCTAGTTGTGGCAGCCAAGATGCCGCATGAGGCGCGTGATTTTTTTTTTTGTTGTTGATTTTTGCAAACTGAGCGTGTGTATGTATGCATTGCACCTGCAGATTATTATTTATGAGCGGTAACTTGGTAGCAAAGGTGGAAACCTTCATACGCTTATGAAACATATATGTAACTACACATGTACATTTTGTAGCGAAACTTTGCAAGCGTTGGCATGAAAAATTGCATGCCATACTATTTGAATTAGAGTAGGTGTGGTAAGTATGCAATTTATTGCTTACGACTAAAGTGAATCGGTAGCCGCTTCTCACACTCCCTCCATTTGCGTCTTCCAAGTGTAAAGTATTTAATACATTAATCACGTGCGTGGGAATGGCGAGCACGTGCAAGTGCGTTGGGATGAGTTGAATAAAATGCAGTTTGAATGGAATTATCATTAAGGAACGTTAGACGGTAGGTTCTGGGTGTCGATATGTGGCAATTTATTAGGCTGCAAGTTGGAACGCAAGTTCTTAGAGTCTACTAAGCCAGTTTTGGGCAGCCACATTTTCATAACCGAGACTTCCTTGACAAAGACAAAAGAAAGAATTCTCAAGGTATTAACCTGCTGAACCAATTGCTATCTCGACTGTAACAACAATATTATTGAGAGCAGTTTCAACGGAAACAAAATGAGAACAAAATGTTCGGGAACGTTTCCGTAAAGAACAAAATGCGAGCAAAACTCTCGGCAACGTTCTCAAAAAGAACAGAAAGAGAACGAAACGTTTACGAACTTTGCCAATGAGTACGAAAGAACCGACAATGTTTTCAAGGACGATCCAATAAGAACAAAAACCTGGAAAATGTTCTGCTGAAGAACCAAACGAGAACAAACGTTTTGCGAACTTAACGATTGTAATTCTAAGCCAGAGGAAGTCTCAGCCATTTAAACTGCCAGATTGTTTATCATTAGGGTGGTCTTATGGAACAATTTTTAATTTTTTGTGCAAAAAAAAAAAAAAAAGTTAATTTGCATAATTATCTTTCAGTCTTTTAATATTCAAACATTTCAAACTAAAGAACGTTATGTGGAAAATTTATTTAGGCAACGTTTGCACAGAATTGTACACAAACTCTCTTAGAGCGTTAGGTTTTCTACTCAATAAATCCGTTCTAGGTGTTTCAATTTATTGAACTAATTGCTACTGTCATTTACTGCTACTTGAAGGCTTAATTTTTTTCCGGCTGGCTTATACGCAGTCTCATTTACTTCTAATTGACCAGGTTGGGCAAGGTAAGGTTAAGATGGTAGGCCACAAAGTACTATTAGAAACATTTGCTATTGGATTTTTAAGTCTTGAACGATGCATTTCTGCCTTTTCTGATGAGTTATTTTTCTTCACCATAGTCGGTTCCAGTTCCTGAAGTTGCCTCTCTTCGCTGAGTGATAGGCCCACTCGTCAAGGAGGATGCCTTTATTTTCACATTTTTGAAAATGACCAACCGCTCCAGGTGTTTCGTAGCAGCTTTCTGAAGGCATTAACAACCTTGGTTGTGATTGTAAATTTTGTCAAGGCGACTCGTTAGGCATTGAAAGCATCTACGAAACAAGTTTTTACGCCTAGCACCGACCCAATACAAGTTTATTAGCTCCGTAAAGCTGTTCACTAAACTAAGGACCAGCAGTGTCAGCAGGAAAGAGCCTCAAATTCACTAAATTGCTCAACCTTTGCTGGTCGTGTAAAAATTTTCAAACATTTCAATACCTTATTCAAAGAAAACGATATTGCCATTCACAGGTCTCTTTCAATAGTAGTCAAAATATTGCTGATTTCGTCAGTTAGCCAAAAAAAGTTTGCCACTACCCAGCGCAGTGAGCGTCAATGCTCCAAGGAAAAATTTCAATTGTTTTAAATTTAATTGCGCAATTTCGCACGCCACACACAACCGTTTACTATCAAACACGTGAAAAAAGCCAATTGGAAATCCGATGGACCTCTAATGGAGGCCAATGCTACTTTAGTGCGCCCCCCATGGTGCATAAATTGTAAATAACGGTAAACTCAACCTTGCCTCTGATCCGTCCCATGAGTATGAATAAATTGTTAAGCCGGATTTCCGGTATAAATGAGTACATAAAAACTGGCGTACGTGCATGAATGCCGAACTGAGCGCATACATATTTATACATAAGTATTAAGGCAAAAACATGCCATGGAGTTCAATATTTAGTGCTTAATAAAAGGTGTGATGCTACAAAAGGGAATAGCATATGTATGTAGGTATGTATGACCATGTCAATTTGTTTACATTTTTCCATTAAGTTTTTGCTGTTCTGTTTCCAAATTTTTTTGTAAATTTTTTAGTGATGTGAAGTCCTCGTCAATACATTAGCAAGGTTATATGCTCAATGGGGTAATATGTATGTATGTATGACCTGCCTCGTCAAAAAAAAAAGCTATTAAAAAGTAAAATAATTTAAATGCAATTTCCAGGAGGTACATATTCTGCAGGGAGAGAAATGGATTTCTTGGAAGTAAGGAGTGCTTTTCATCGACAGATCTCTTTGATACAGCGTCATCTGTACGAAGCAATAGGCTCGCAAATTGAGCGCCAAAATAAATAACGATTTTTTTTCTGAAACTGGTCGCACACTCAATGCCACATAATAATAAAAGTAAGTGTCAACACATCTACATATGCAGGTACGCTTTTTGTCGGCTCGAAAAATTTACGGATGAGCTATTTTTGTATAAAATTTTTATTTTTTTTTATGGAGAACACTGCTCGATGCTTTTTATAACAACACTTTAAATATATGTATATAGGTATATATTTTTTATGTATATTCACATTCCTGTCAATTGAAATTAGTTAATTCACTTGGTCGGAAACGAAAAAAGTTCCCATTTTACACTACAAAAAAAAAACAGTTATGGTAATAAACTTATTTTCATGAAAAAATTCTTACCAATTGATTTACAGTGGTGAGCTAACTTACATTCGGAAGTTATTTATAGATTTTCAGTGCAAAAATTAAAGCTAACTGACCAAGTGAATTAATTAAACGAAAATTAATTTATCCATTAATATTTTCCAGCAAATTAAACCAATAATTAGCCGCTTGCCACTGAAACTAAGTTTTGTGATAACTTTTGTAGCCAATTCCGTGCGAAAATCTTCGATCAGCTTGGCTCTGCAACGCTTGCTGTATAAATGAATACTAAGCCGAGCGGAGCTGCTCAGAACGAAGCAAAACCTTTAAGTTGTACGGCGCGACATTACAACCAAAACCAAACATAGTGAATGTTGTAGGTAGGATCGAATACACAATGAAAATAGGCTTCTTATAGACCCTGAACCCCATAACATAATATAGTCCTAGTCCATCTGTAAAGACAACTTAGTTTGAAACAAGTAAAGTAGTAGAAGTTCGGGCGAAGCTGAATTTTATTTACCCGGCGCAGGTATCAAATATCGTCGTTTGAACTTCCTCTCAACTACTGCATGATAAACAGGGGTGTTTTTTCCAGATCTCAAACGTGTCCGATAATATGCTGACTTAATAAAATCATTGAAACAAGTTTGGTAGAAATCGATAAGGCGTTTATCGAGAAAGGCCTTTGTAGTCATAAAGTGGACAGTGCCACGCCCAATTCCTTAGTCTATGACAATCCTTAGTCTATGACAATCCTTGTAAGTATTAACTTGGGGTAAATTAGTGTCTTTAGTTTTTGAAATATAGGAATTTTCGTATTTTTGAAATTTGCCGTTATACGAGAAGAGGGTGCAATTTTAATCCAATTTGAATAATGTTCGACAAATTGCTTTTCCGTACCTAAGGTACAAGGTGCACCAATTTTGGTTGAATTTGATGAATTGGTTACCGAGATACACATTTGTGGTCATAAGTGGGCGGCGCCACGCCCATTATCCAAAAATTTATAGTAATCAAATTTTCTGCTAAGTGATTATTGCAATCATCGATTTTTAGTGAATTAGCTTCAATAATTACTGATTTATCGCATTTTTCGTGTTTCTGTAATTTAAATATGGGAGGTGGGCGTGGTTATTGGCCAATTTTCAGTATATTCAACAGATTTCTTAGTTGGACCCTAAGCAAGGCTTGGACTGAGCTTGGTAAGGATTCGTGAAGCGGCTACTGAAATAAAGAGTTTCATCATAAGTGGGCGGGATCACGCCCATTTTCCAAAAATTTCATAACAATATTATTTTTTATCATAATTCTACTTCACATACTAGTTTTCAACAATTTGGATTGAATATTTACTGAAATATCGATATTGCCCATTTTCAACACTAACTTACCCTGGGAAAAGGGCAACCTACGTACAAAATTTTGTTGAGATATATCAATTTTTGCTCGAGTTATCGGTACACGGACGGATGGACAGACAGACATGGCTTAATGGACTTCTCTTTTCATTCTGATCATTTATGTATGCATTTGCCTATATCTGTCTCGATTCGTTTTGTCTGTTACAAACAACCGTTATGTGAACAAAATTACAATACCCTTGTGAACATCGTCGATGAAACTGCAAAACGTTCTATGTCACTTATTGCCTCTGGTGCTTAATGGATCTGCGATCTGTATCTGATCGCTTCTGGCAATCGTTCATCTTCATCAGCCAAAGGTAGACAGTTTTGTCGTTCATTTATTTGGGTGTAACGATTTACAGATGCATTCCGGTGCAAGTCAGACATCATCTAAGTGCCAAGGGTACAAATAAACATAGACCGTTTTGCAGTATCACCGACGTCATGTGCGCTCGGGTATAAAAAGTTGAAACATATAAGCATATGTATATGTTTTTTCTACAATGAAACAATTTTTTTATTGTTTGCCTTGTGTCTTCTTTGCATAGAAAAACTTTTAGATTACCTTTATCAACACATTGGTTGTTTCAATTTGGCAGAGTTTGAATTCTCGTGTTCAAGATCATGAAAAGCGCTACTTATATCCTTTTATTTTACTTCACTTTGCTTTATTTTTTAACTTAATTTTATTTGCTTGAAATATTTAAAATTTGTTTGAAATTTTTTTTAAGCTTTTGGCCATTTACCAAAAACCATTGCAAGCGTACTTTCCAGCTACGGGTTTGCCAAACCACATTTCTAATTTCCTTAGTCAAATGTTCAAGGTCGGATAAGAAGCTTCCCCGTGCTAACTAATAAATATAAATATATGTAAATATTTTCATTTGCTTGCTGTACACTCAAAAGCAAATCGTAACAAAGTGCAAATATTTTCCAGTTACGTGCGGCGCTCAAATCACTGCCGGTAGCCAAATCGTTTTGTCCCTTACGCAGCAGGAGGGAGGAGAAAACGTGGCAAGTCAAAATATCACACTACACACTTGTGTAGCCAACAAATGAAATTTGCGCAAAACACATACGCACCACCACCGACAAAGTTTATTATTCATGCCGAAGGCGTTTCGTGCAACAATAATAGCAAAACACGCAGCACAGCAGCGTAAGCCAAGGCCTGTTTGGGCTGGGCCGCCCACAGTTTTGTGTCCGTTTCTTTTTTTTTGCCACAAAAAGTTTGCACGTGAAATATTACAATCGAATTATTTTGGCTAGAAAAAACGTCAATGCAAAAAAAAATTAAATTGAGAATAGTGGCAAGAAGTGTCACACGCTAGCTGGATGGAGCTAGCGCAGCGACCGCAACATATCGCACTTTCAACTTCAGTAACTTTGGCACAAACCGAATTTGTTTTGCGGCTGCAACAAACAGTCAGAATCAAATATTTATGCCAAGTTTACGCATTTCGGTTTTGTGGAGTGCTAAGTGCAGAAGAAGGAAATTGCGTGCATGTGTGTGTGGTTGTGCCAGCTAACAATTTCCACTACCTCCATAGGGTTGAACCTAATGTGCGCTGCTGAGTGTTTTGCAAAATTTACTTGCCATAATTCGCGATTTAGAATTGTCTCCAATTGTCAACATTTCTCAATCTTTAGTCAGCCGCCAAAACGAGTGTCACTGCATCTTATGCGACTGCATTTAGTGGAAAAGTAAATTTCGAATAAGTTAAGCGATTTTAACTCAAGCGCTGCTATGAATAATAAATTTGTTAAATTTACGCACGTACACTTACACACATAAAATATACATATGTATAATAAGGTATGTGTGTGTTTATGTATAACTACTTACTTAGTTGGCAAATGTGTAAATCCACGCATGGATTTCTGCCAGTGAGTGCCACTTCCTTGAGCCAACACTTAGCTGCCACAAAGCAGTCAACTGCTAACAGTGCACCGCCTTCATGTCGATTTGAGTGCATTGAAAATGTCTTTGGCAGAGTTTCAAGCCTTGTAACGATATTCGAAAGATTAAAATGGAAATTCTGTGCGTTTGCTGCTACAAATTTACTTTTATCTTCCACACAGTGGTACTGCAGTGTTGCATTGTGTACCACACCATTGTATCTGTTATTTGTTTTACAAGTGGATGCCACAGCAACTGAGTGTGCTGTGTGCAATGAATACCGACTGCCTTACCAAAATTGATACCACTTTAAGGTTTTCAGATTATTATTTTTTGAACACACAAAGTAAATAAACTCGCAGAAAGTATTTAGTGGAAGTAGCGGAAAGCTGGTTGAATAGTGGATTGTGGGGTCGCCTAGATATCCGTCGCACTAACTAAACTTTTTCTCAGATGTTACTTTTCACAAATAATAGGGTTTACAGATATGGCACCAGTGTTATAAGCACAGTCTGCTTCCTGTCAAGAGAGCTAATCCTAATACTCGAACGGTGCTGTAGTCTTAATGAAATACTTATAGGCGTCTGGATATGCCATGACAAAATGGGTCCTTTTAGCAGACTGACGGATTTTATCGAAAAATTATCTCTCTGTTTCAGATTTTTCGCTAGGGCCATTGGGCGGCAAGAAGAGAACTTACTATGCCGTCCCATCAATGAAGATTAAGCTATTAATTTTGAACTATACCGAATAACGTAGGTAGAGCTTCCAAGCGCTCAGGCACATAAAAATAATAATATTTTGCCTGCCGAGGGGAGCCGCTGTTAAAAAATCATATCATATTCAAAACTTGCGCTGGGAAAAATTAATATTTAGCAATAGCAGTGTAAACAATGTTTAAATATTTTGGTTAAAATTTAGAAGCGGTTTATAGAAGCGTAAGTGACCTATTACCAAAGTGGTGTTGGAAAAATTCAAAGCCGTTTTTTCAGTCAACGAAGGTTTGGAGGCAATAAGAAGCATTTATAAAGTAGTAGAGGGCGTGATCAATACCCTTGTTCAATAATCTTCAATTAAATTTGGCACCACCTATATCAGCTCACGTCGAGTACACGTTTAATATATTTTAGGCAACTACCTAAAGCGCCTAGATGCATGCTATGCACCTCTGTATGCGTAAAAATTTCCTTCATGAAATTTATGAAATTTTTGGGTATGCACTTCATAATTGCCATAGAATAAAATTTTCTCAAGTTATAATTTGGTGACTAAAAAATTTATTTTTTGGATTTTCTTGTAAAACACTTGTAAAACATTTCTAAAATAAATGGGGTTTTTTTCCAATTTTTCTTTTTGAGTTCCATTTACCTATTACCTATTTGTATATTTTTAGTGCCTTTTCCTACTACATATTTTGCCATTTTATTTTGATTTTTTCATGGGTTTTTAGGTCATAAAAATCAGTCCCCGATTTATGACCGCAGATCCACGCCACCATATCGTAAACAGAATCCGCGTTGATGTGCCTGATTTAAGCCGAGTATACCCAAAGTACCATAGCCGTTCGCAGACACCAATTCTTATTTAAGGTTCTCTGACAATGCCCAAAAAGTGTCAGAGCTTGATTTACCTTCAACTTGATTTTTGCTTTCCACATCATATAGGAAATATAGAGCATATTAGCGCCAGAAACATGGATGTGATAAAATTCCAGCATTTTATAGGCAGTCTTTTACAAAGCATTAGAAAATAAGCTAAAGTAAGTACACCGACCGGAGGTCATTTTCTTCCAACCAATGGTACAAATATCACCTTCCTTCCCCATAGTCAGAAATATTCTAGATTACATGGCCGGGATCCATTTTCTGATTCTTCTTGTAACTCTCTGAGCACAGTGAACTTAAGTTTAGCTACTTAGTAATTAAGTCTCGAAGAAGACTTTGTTTTTTCTCAACAAATGGTTCCCGTGCCACAAAACCGGTTGACGGCTCATCGCCGACTTCATTTCCCTCAAAACCGCGGTGACCTAGTAAACAGCACAGTCATTCTCATTGTCTAGAGTTGGAGAGCATTAAAACATAGCTTTGGCTAGCACTGAGAATTTTTTAACAGAAAAAGAGAGCAAGGCCAACCTTGAAAAGTTGCTTAACGGCGAAATGGCTGATAAAGTCTCTCTAAGGCATTTACCCGAGCGCCTTTACTAGGATCATATTCTATACGAAATTTAAAACTAATAACTCGTCAGAATGTTCAACCACATTTTAGGGGTTTAGAACAGCAGTCTTACGCCAAACGACGAGCTTCATCCTTATGAATAGACTTCGGATTTTTATGCAGAAAACAGAGCCTAAAAATATGTACCACTTAGATTAGGTTAGGTTGGGCGTCAATCCAGAAGTAGGACTCACTTAGACTCAGGGTTCTTTCTGATACCGCATGAAGGTTTTTTAATTATCCCGATCCCCTGTAAACCAAAGACTTCCGACTCCTGAAAAACACTGCAGTAATCAAGGAGGTGGAAGCTGAATGAAATGCCCAACTGTTCGCAACTGTCAGGAGTGGTCACCTCTGCATTAGATGTAGTCAAGGGTGGTTACCTCTGCATTTGATGTAACTAACTTGTAACTAACTACTTTAGGACATAAAATATCAATAGGAAAAACTAAATATTTTTTATATATTTTTCATTTACTTTATTTATTTTATTACATTTCATATTTGTTTATAGGTGGTCCCATATTCGAACTCCGTCAGACATAACTTCAAAATGATAATACGAAATTTCGATTTGTCCTCAGTTCGAAAAAGTATTTGCGAATTGAAGGATCTTTAAATAGAAACGAGTTTAAAGAAAACAATCTCTTGCATTACTCTTGCATTACTTGTCAACTAGTTTGGAGTTAGCTTTTTGTAGCTAACTACAAGTTATATATTTTATAGAAATCCCGCAAAAAAGCTAACTACAAGTGGTTTCTTTTTTATCAATTGATAGTTTTTTTCTGCAGGGTATAGCCGCCTTCGATTCGCCACTTCTCTGCTCGCTATGTGTGAATTGCTCTCGCTGTACGAAAACTCGAGGCGGCTTATTGTTACTAGGTTAGAAAATTAGTTAATCATTTATTCGCCGTATTGTAATAGAATTTTAGACACCCTGCTGTCATTTTAATTTTAGCCAATTAACAAATAATTATTTGCAAGCCTTATCGAATAGAAGCGTGAAACATATGTATGCACGTATGCTTTTACCACAGCCAAATGACAACCAACAACAACATTTTAAATACGTAATATAAAAGTTATACAAAAAAATCCTAAAATACCAAAATGCGCACTGGCTGTCAAAATTGACAGAACTAAAAAACGGCAATTACACGCTAATCGACTACAACAAATTACCGCGCGCGCAACAAATTATTTGTTGTTACATTGGGCATATTAGGAAACCATTAAATATAATTACGCAAATTACATCGATGAAATTGTTTTTTTCATTTCAAATGCGTTTGTTGGTTCGCTATCGGTTATCACTTCAGCCTTTTGTTTTTATTTCCACGCTGCTTTTGGCTTTCATGCTACCAGCGTTTGTCGATTATTTTGCACTTGTAATGATTATTGTTTTTTCTGGCCTTAAGCAATTTTTCAAATTAAAAGCGATGGAATTAATTCGATAGACAATTAAATTGTATTGGGCAGTGGAAAGTGTAATGAGTACGAGGCCTTGACATTGCCATAAGCTGTCGACTTAATAAAGTGGCAGTAGAACGAAAAAAAAAACGCTTACAGGAAAAGTGATAATTGGCGACTAAGCAGAGCTCATGCGGAAAAAAGGATACGCTTGACATTGGCTTTATTGATTCAGTTTGCTTATTTGCAACTGAACTATTTTCTGTATAGTCTGGCGTGGCTGGTGATAAGAAACGAGTGACATGAGACGGCATGCGAAGTGATAAGCGATGCTTTCAAATTGTAACTGCCGGTTGACTTTTTTATTTATTTATTGGTAACTCAACGGAATGAAAATGGCATAACAGAGCAATAAAAAATACGCATGAATTGACCAATGATTGGCGGTCGTCTATAGGGCGATCGATATGGCCACAGTGGCTTGAATGCATCCGCGTATGTAGTTTAGTAAATACATACAGTGACGAGCAAAAACTGTAACATGATGTAACACTTTTTATTTCAGCCACCGCTATCTTTCATAGTTCTAACGACTTTCACTCATTTGTTCTATATTCTTATTGGTACACCCCTACTCCCGCTCTCATAACGATTTGAGGTCAATCCAACAACAATAAAAAAACCTNTAAAAATGAAAGTTAAGGCAAATGTTACAGTTTTGCACTCAGTCTCAGTTTTGCATTTTACAGTTATCTTTTGCTTAGTTGGAAGTCAGAT
>NW_016160683.1:0-19310 GCF_001687245.7 Rhagoletis zephyria | reverse complement strand
GTATTGGAACAAAGGCCCAAATTAAGCATAAGCGCATCATGTAAGGCAACCTGTGAATCACAGTGGTTGGTCAATATTAGTTTGGGGTTGTATTTCAAAAATGTTGTTGATCCGTTTGTACGTATTATGCGTAAGGAACAGTATCTGTTCATATTTCAACAAAATTTGCAAGATGTAGTCGAAAAAATTAGAGTTTCTGCTGAAAAAGCAACCAAAACACACTGCACATATTCGCAAAGACTGGAACAAAAGCAGAAATTTGCTAATTTGAAATGACCTCCACAATCCGAGGACATGAATCTCATCGAGAATTTGACGAAATCAACTAAAAGCGCATCTTACTAAGTATCCAAGTCCGTCCAATGGAGTACATGAGCTGTGAAAGCAAACCAAGGATATATGGGAGGCTATACCTCCAGAATTTTTACAGACATGCACATTAACAAATGAATGAATGAATGTCGTTAGAACTTGGAAAGATAGCGACAGCTGAAAGAAAAGTGTTACTCCATGATACAGTTTTGCTCGTCACTGTAGATACGTATGTCTGTATTTGCTTTTGAAACCAAGCGTTTGTATGGGTATATCGCTTTGTTGATTTTCATTTTTTTTTGTTACTTTTTATGCTGGCGTTTATTTTTTTGCTAGTATTTGTGGGCAGATTGCTCCCACTTTTTCTATTCAATTTTTTATTTCTCGACACCACTCATGGCGCAATAAACAAAAAAAATAATTAAAAAACATAATAATTATTTTTTCCGAAGAACGTTTAATTTGAATGCAAATATTTTGTTGTATGTATTTATAAGCAAATTCCTATTTCGCCTACCTGAAAGCCATCATATGTCCATGAACCGAATTTCATCTCACAGCGTTGATCATCGAATGGAAACCATGTGATGTCGATTTTACAGGTGGATTTGAAAATACCGGGCGGCACATAAAGACACGAGCCATTATTCCTTACCACAACGTTGGTCGCGTAGGTGCCATCGAAGCCTTCGTCCGCACTGCAGGTAAAGAAAGGAGAGAGAAACGATTATAAATGTAAGTTGTGTTGAGAGCTTCATTTCAAAAAATTTACTGTTGAACCGCAAAATAAATTAATAGACAATTGGAGATGCATCCATATATATGTATGTATGTTTTATCAAATACAATTTAGTTATAAGTAAAAAGCAAAATAATGGGTTGCTATCCGGCTAGGAAACTGTTCCAAAGTATGTTTATTGAGCTCCAAGTCTCACGACGGTTTATTTTAATTTAGTGGTCAGATTTTGTTAGTGAAAAATTTCGTCAAACCCACCTAAACAGGAGACTCTCCATCGACCAGATAAAAAGGAGCAGTGGGCTTTCATTTTCCAATCTGTTGTTTCCACTGCAGAAGAGGCTACGCGAGCGACAGTTGAGCGATACGAGAGGCTTAAAGTCAGGAATGCGAAGAGCTTGCGATGCTGGAAAACATTAAAAAAAGCACCAATTAAATGGTTTCAACACCGGGGCTGGTTCGTGTAGAGGCAGAGAGGGAAATCAGATGGAGATTTATCGAAGAAAAAGAAGAGATAATGTTTGGTGCTCTCCAGCTCTCCCTCGTCTCAGCAACTGCGACAAAAATCGTTGCTGGGTTATTCTAACTTTTTTCCGTGTCGCCCATCAAACAGTGTCCGGTTATATTACCCCGACTAGTAATCTGAGAGAGGAGCGGTCTAACGACGCTCCATTGAAAAGACTATTCGACCTGGCATCTATGGATGGACAATGAAAGAAAGGGCACTCACGAACACGATGGAAGGACGAACTGGAGCAACCGCCTCTTTTTGATCCTTTTTTGAAGAACTTCGAAATAGAGTAATTCTAAATCACCGAAAAAGCAAAATCTCGATGAATAAATAAAACTGTATCAAAATCGATTTTCCTTAGAGTAAATAAAAACTTTGTGTTATTTGCATAGGTAAAGTCTTTTTTAAATTTAAACTTTATTCCACATTTTCTACTGCTTTCGAGTTTTCTCTGTACGTCCGCTTTTTGTGGTGTAATCAAGTTGAGAAAGTTAAACAAAGAATGCTGTATGGAGTAGCAAAAAACAAAGAACGTATTGACGATACAAATGCGTATTTGGTTTGTCGAGATTGTAGAACTCACTGTGCTGTTAAATGGCGATGGAAGAAAAAAAACTGAATTAAATAGAAATCTTTTATAAATAGTCGAAGAGTTGCGGAATTAAAACTTACTGAAATAATGCAATCTAATGGTGTGCTAGAAATACGAATGCGAAAGGCAATATGATATGAATAAGGCAATGAGTGTGAATATAAATCTTAATAAGAAAATATAGAAACGTTTTTGTCGGATGAAGAAGTTGGGAAGAAGCTTATTTTGCTGAATTACTAAAATTGGTTTTGAATAAACTTGGTAGTGATTACATAGAAACATGGATCGAAAATCATTTTCGGACTGGCAGCAGATGAATATATGTGCATATATATTTATTAGGGTGGTCCGTAAAAATATCAACCTACAATAAAACGACATTTACGAAAATTTCATAATTAAAAAGAAATATTTTAAAAAATTTAATTTTTTTTAATCACAAAAATTGGGACAAAATTGGCATTGACCAGCTACAACGCAGCGAGTTTATGAATGTACATGAATAAGTTTCAGTAATATGTCTTATAAGATTTCAAGCCAAGATTTTGTCGACTAAAAAAGCTTAAATAAAAAGTAGTATTTTTAAGGCTCACCCTAATATGTATACGCTTATATAAATACCAAAATTTCAAGATTCTCAAAGAATTAGGTATATACATATATGTATGTGCCCTTTTGGAATGAAGTTTCATTATTCTGAATATTTTTTGCATACCTCCATTTGTTTGTCTGAAGAAGTGGGTGCCAAACGAGCGAATGAATGAATAAACGAATGAATAGTTAGAAGCGAAGGAAACTGAAATGAAATGACATCGCTCCAGGCAACTTCAGCTGCTTCAACTGACAACAATAACTACAATAATATCAAATAACTAAACGCACAATAGTTACGAAGAACAGCAATAAAAGCAACCAACCAAAATAGAAAAAATACAAAAAAAAAATACCAAAGCTAGTTGAAAACTACAAGTTACGAGTTTGTTGACAACAATAAAAAGAGAATGGAAATAATATTCACGACGAAGGTAGGTAGAGTGCTCATGAAGTGCAGAGACAAGGCAAAAGTAATAACAACAGGAAGTTCATTTAATGCGACCGACGACAGAGCGAAACGTGAGTGACATGCAGAAAAGTGTGTAAGTGAAAAGTGCCGTTGTGTTTGAGTGCATACATGTGCACGCGTGTACATGGCATGCAAGTGAGGCATATTTGTTTAAGAAAGTCAAGGTTTGCAAAACTTAACATTAAACAAAAAAGAAAAAAAAAAAACAAATACGAAAATGACAAAAAAGTAGCAAAAGCGTAAATGGCTTTAGGCGGTGAAAATGCCGCGCCAAAAGTTATGTGCTGCAAAAGTGTGGCGCGAATCGCAGCAGCAACTTGATGGGGTTGAGAAAGACATTTATCAACATGGCGCAATGAGTGCTAATTTGGAGAGCTATTCATTTATTATGCCAAGTACATGAATGGGGAAAGACAAAAACATTTGCAAAAGAATATTATATTCATAAAAAAAACTTGATTCATGGGGAAAGTGTCAGTCCCCAACAAAGTAGGCAGTAGGCCTTCATACATACATATATGTATGTACATAGGAATATGCACATAGATGTTGCCTTGAAGTAATGCTACCGCCAGCTTCAAGTGCTTTCGCTGCGAGTTTGCTCTTATGATTGAAGTGGAAAATATTTTTTATGTTTAAACATAGTTGTAAGCATTTGGGTGATTTACTAAGATTCGAAAACTGGAAATCATTAGAGTCGAATGATATTGACACGATTTTGATTGATATTGAACGATTTGGCACTCTTAAAATTTATTTGATTTTTTTTTTTAGTTAGAAGGAGATTAATCGAAAGACACATTTGTGATTAGGGTTGCTACATCAACATCCATTTAATGCAAGTTATTAAGTATCAAACAAAAATCTACTAAGTTCTTTAGGGGAAGTAAGTTTTTGGGGCATTTTATTTAGAATTTTTTTTAATAGAGTTACCACTTGTCGAAAAGATAAAATTAATTAAGTAAATAAAAATTGGAGACTATGAATGACAATCTGCAGTGGAATTCTGACAATCGTTACGCAAAATTTTCATCGCCGAATTTCTCTAAATGAAAAGCAGTGCAGCCTAAAGGTAAGCAATATGCAAAACTAATAGATGTAATGTGTAATCAGCGGAACCTGGCAGCATGAGGGCCATGTACCTAGATATTGCCTGCTGTTAGGCGCCCCTGCCGAGTAAAATTTTAAAATTTAATTTTCCATCGAACTTGTGGGCGAAGTGCCTAAGAAAGCTGATTTAACTAAGGTTGACCCACCCATGAGTCGATTTCTTTCAGCCTTGCTGCCACCTCTCGTCCAATAGATGGTTTCAAGTCGTCATCGCTTGGGCACAAATCGGTATCGGAGTATTGACCGCTAAACAGAGTACTAATTTCTAAGATAATCTGCGTGATAAACAAACTTATTGCCTTAATAATTCATTTTTAGCAAGGCTTATTTGTTCACTTCAGATTTTTGACCATTGAATCGAAAGCGATCTCAATAATGCCCGAGGGAACTTACACTGAACCGAACGTTGCCACAATTACAGTTACTTCGTACCCATTTGCTACCATGTCCTAAAACAGTTGGTTCATTGTTAAGGATAGCTCATAGAATCTCATCGACGATACTTCTGTGCAGCCTGTTCTTTTGCAAAAAAGTCAAGCTAAATACTAATGATGAACATCAATGGAAAAATAAATTACTTTTGAATAGACGAATGAAAATATACAATAATTTTTTGTACGAAATAGAAGCAGGAAATAATGTTACTCATATGCCACATCGTACTTGGCCACAATCGTACATCCTCGTACATGGCGTATGAGTAACATTTTCCATGCTAAATTTAAATTTTTTTATATTTTTTTTTGTATTTTTAGCGTAATTTAGGGCATGTCAGTGTAGCAAAGCCGAGTAGTGGTAAATTTTTAAATCAGCTCGAAATCGTTTGAAATCTCTAATTATACATATGCACCAGGAATATCGTTAAATTCTTATGGCGTAACGTCTTACTTATAAGAAATAAATTGTTTTAAACGCTTTCTTATGAAAAACCAAAATTTAATTACCGACTATCTGGCACTGCAAATATATATTTACGCGAAAAACTGCAGTGCTGATACTGACTTGCCTCCAGAAGAACGATGATTTATGGACAATAAAAACAATGGTGGCAATGTACCACGGCCCTGTGCCATATGCAGAACAAACAAAAAGGTGTGGAACATAATCGAAAAAAAAACGCTAAAACTAAATCGAAATGGTAATCGAAAAAGGCTCGAAGCACATTCACGCAGATACAAAAAAACAAACTGCACATCCAGTGAAAATATTTAATGCAGATTTTTTTTTTTTTTTTTTTTTATGCAGAAATGTTTCTAGAGCATATGTATAAAAAAAGTACATAAGTACATATGTATATAAAAGCGAATGGAGCTACTGCAAGTGGCAAAATAAGAGCGCTGTAGGATGCTTTTGTATAAATGCGCACAGAGGACTATGAATTGCGAGATGTGTATGTGGGTGTGCGCGCATAGGGCGGATTAAAGCAATTTATGTCGCTGTAAGCGCTCCAGTGATTTAACAACGCCCTACCACTTTTTACTTCGCATTAAATGTGTGGATTAACACGACAACAGTCATGCTGATATTCATGCATATAAACGAACATGGATACATAGTTAGGTATGTATGCACGTATCACATTTTCATGTTTGTATGCGTCAAGCAATGTTGCCACACATGGGCTTTTCCTACCAAAGCTGTATCAAAGCTGTGGCCGTTGCCGTATTAACAAGTATTTGTATATTTATATACTATACATACGTATGTATGTATGTAGTATGCACGCAAAATAATGCTAAACAATATGCGTAATTAATGTCGGTGTTGGCTTAAAGTTTTCAATGAAATATTAATTAAAATGCGTTTGCTATTTATTTTGTATGTGCAGGCGTATGTTCCTATACATATATGCATATTTAGTATATGCAAATGTAACAGCTGGTGGTGGAATGAACTCCACTGGTGTTGAACTAGTGCACTTGTATTCATTTTATAACCAATTTTAACCCTGCATAACCATTGATATTTTTTATATGTTATACCCAATGTTAGCCGCATCGACTACCATGGTTTCAAATATAATTTTTTAAGGTGCAGTATAGTATATTAGCTGCGTTTACTTCCACTGCAAATGATTTGGTGCACTTAACCGAAATGTGCAGCAAAGCGGAAAAACCAAAACTGCGATTTGTTTTGTTTTAGATTTAAAATTTTTTTCAACACTGTTTTTCAAGATTTTCTTTTTGTATTTAATGTGCCTCTTCAACACTAGTCGCTATGGGGGCATTATTATTTTGTTTTTGGTCTTCATTACCACTACTGATTGCAAATGACGGTATATCGCACATGAAGCAAAATTTTGGCAAAATTGTGTACGCAAGCGGAAAGTGCACCTAAGGGAATGGGCAGTTAAACGGAATATACTGTACCACTAAAAGTTCTAAAAGTGGTTTATTATGAAACTGTTATAATTTTTTTTGTTTTTATTTTTTGAATTGAAAACTACCTAAACAGTTTGTGTTTTATTTGTGTAAATAATGACTAACACTTACTTTATTTTCTTTTTTTTTGTAAATTTCCATTGTACATATTGCACTCGTACGTTTTTCCAAACATTGTTGAGCGCTAGGCAACTGGTCATCACATTTAGATATACCAATATCTACTAATGCAAAGCCAGAATATTTTTAAAAAATAGTGAACTTGTACAAATAAAATTTTTAACTTGTGACTAAGTAAATACACATTTTTAAACAGTTTAAGAGCCAATTAAAAATTTTACTACTTTCAAAATTTAATTACAAAATTAATTTTAATACCAAAAATGGTTTGCTTTTATTTGCACGTTATGTACGCAAAATTACATGTTTGTATGTGTATACGTGCCTATGCATGAATAACTTTTTGCACAGATAATTATTTTGCATGCGCATTTGGTTGCGCATGTAAACATAGATTTAAGCAATGCGCCATTTAATTTCACCATTTCTAATTTTTTTTAAATCAAAAATATTTGTTTTTGTCGTTCATTGGCTGTATAACTATAGGGGTATTCTCTATCCGTTACATATTGCCTAGCCTGGTACATAGATAGCATAAATAGCATTATTGGATATTTTTGTTGTTGTTTGAACACATGTAACAACATCAATATTATTCAATCTTGCTATTTATGCTATCTATGCAACTTGCTAAACAGTATGCCATGGATCGAGAATACCCCTTATGCACTATCTCTGCATGTATGTACATATATGTATATCGCTACCTAAGTGTGAAAAGGTGCTAAGTCCATTTTTTGCAATTGCTTAGGAGAGGCGAAAAAACAATGTAGTTTCGCATCATCTGTTATTCTGCATCAAAAAGTAAATTTTGGAAAAAGTGGACTTGGCACATTTTCACCCGTAGGTAGCGATATGTATGGTATCATCTATTGAAATAATTAGCGATAGCGTTCAAATTAATATTTTAATTATACGCCACAAACTCTACCTTAATTTGAATTGAACAAAAATACACGAACATACATACATAGGTATTTACTTGTCCGTATATGTTAATTCTAAACTAACACTATGCTGATTAAGATTAAATTTTCACGTTGAAATAAATACATATATGCGTATGTAGTATATTAGGCCGCACCAGAAAAAAAGTTCGCCAAGAAAAGTTAGGAATGCTAATCCCGAAATCCCGGCCTTGTTTAGGTCCAATAAATCCCGGGATTCTTGGCAAATCGGGACTTATAATTTGCACTGATGACAATGATGAAAAGTCATTTTCTTGACTACTGTTGGCTATATTTCTGTTTTTTTATTTAATAAATGATATTTTTTTGTTTTTCACTCTGACGTCAGTAACCCAAAAATGATTCAAAAAATTCAGTTAAATGTGCTTAGAGAAGAAGTATGGGTATCAACTTAAAGAGGAAATTTTGTAGAATTTAATCAGATTAAATATTTTGGTACATAAGGACTAGTAAATATTGAAAATGTTCTTTTAAAATTTTATGCTTGAAATTTCGCAATATTAACTTTTGAAAAAATTATATGTTAAAGACTTATAAAAACTCGATAACATCCTCGAATTTCGTCCTACTAACTTTATTAGCTAAAAAATTACCTATTCGTCCTTGTGAATCCAAAAAATTTTAATTTTTTAAATTCTAGAGAAATCTCCTCTTTTATTTGGTACGCATATTTTTATTCTACATTGAATTGAATTTTTGGAATTAACCATATCTTTGAAACAACAAATAGAACTTGACGTCAGAGAGGAAAAATTAAAACGCCACTTTAAACAAAAAAAGTAGGTTTCAAACCCATTTATTTATTATTTATTTTATGGTAGGAGGGATAGAAGCAATTTTTTAGATTTAAGTTGTTGAAAAGTAATGAATATCTAAGTCCCGGGACTATTCCCGGAATGCCGGGAATGTGATAACCACATCTCGAAAATCCCGGTATCATAAAAAGCGGATAAGTAACACCCCTAACATATACCGAGGTATATGAATTCATTTCATTTATCATTCACGTTCGGCATGGCGTATGAGCAACATAGAAAAAGGGTTTTTAAAATTTTCTTCTATAGGTCGGGCATCTTACCCACGGTGTGTCGTGATCAGTGGTATTTCAGGCTATATTTGTGCACCGCTGAATTAAAATATACCGAATGTGAATAAATAGAAGATTACGGCCAATAATAATTTAAACCCTTTTTGCGACGCCATTTTATTTGTGGTGTATTTTATTCTCCTCTTCTCCCAACGTTTAAAGCATAAATATTTTTAGATCCCAAGGGACCCACTTGAATGTTTGTTGATAAAAAAGGGTAAGAGCAGATATTTTATGAAAACGCTTTTGTAAGCAAACTTATTTTCGGCTGTGTTTAAATTTGTGTAGGTCTTAAAATCCTGATGATGCGTGGAAAATTTACACAGGAGGTAAATTCCAAAATACTTTCAATAAATTCGTTAATAATGTCGACTAACAGTATTCATTTATAATTCACCCCGAAAATTTGCATTATTAAAAAAAAAAAAAATTAAAACGACCTAAATATTTTAGCCTTCCAAAAACGCAAACACAAACGTACTAAGGTCAAATCACAAAAGATGTAATAAGTTGTAAAATATAAATGAGGGCATTAAAAATTAAAGAAAGCTTATTGAGAAATTTTACGTAGAAGCGATTGGCTTAAAAAAATAAAAACGTTATTTAAAATCGTAGCATATGAAAAGTTTCACAACAAAGAGCTTCAGTTTTCTATAAATTCCAAGATAATTTAAATAAATTCGTTAATAACATCGACTAACAGCATTAATTTTTAATTCACATTTAAATTTGCATTATTAAAAAAAAAAATTAAAATGACCTAAATATTTTAGCCTTCTAAAAACGCAAACACAAACGTACTAAGGTCAAGTCGCAAAAGATGTAATAAGTAAATAGTAAAATATAAATGAAGGCATTAAAAATTAAAGAAAGCTTATTGAGAAACTTGCTGCACTGGCCGACTAACCGGCTTTGATTGCCGTGAACCTTGGGCCAGCTCGAGGCAAAAAATAAAATATGCTTGCAGTGCAAACATCTACTTGTGTGTGTGTGTGTGTGTGTGTAAATGCAGCACACAGCGGATTAGTTGTGAATGCGCCCCAGGGAGCAGACTTTGCTGTTGCCGGTGCTGGTGAGTTCAAATGCTTTTTTTTATTGGCTGTTGCTTAGGTGAGGACGCAATGTAAATTGCTGCAATTAAACTCGTGTACCAGCGAAAATGGTTGGACAAAACCAATGGAGATAGTGCAATAAAGACGTATATCTTTTTTTGGGAAAATTTCAAGGTTATTCGTTTAATATTCATTGTGTAACGGAGTGATTTTAAATGATTAAATTGTGTAGTGTGAACAGACCTAAATAAAAAATGCTTTGAGGTATGACATCAAAATATACTTCAATAATTGCGGATAATTATCTTTGCAATATTTTATACACAAATTTCTATACTTAGATATGTACATTCGACAATACCAGTCGATTTGTATATCTGGTTCAATCCGATAAAGTTCCATATATGTAAATTGTGAACTTCTACACTTAAAAACTCCACTCACCTGTTGTACATGAGCACGTCGGGCTTCCACAGTCTGTGTGGAGGAATTCGGAGATCTCTCACGCCACCATATTCGCTTGAGTTCCAACGCAAATTCATGTCGTTCCACTCCTATATAAAAAAGTAAAAGTTGTAGTTGAGTGTGGTGTAGTAGAGCGTGATTTTTGGGAACATATAATATTTTTATGTAATTAGCCTTTTTCCGCTATATTTTAATTGATTCGGTAATATGACAAAAGTTCTCTACGATATTAACGTATATTTTCATTACGTTACCAAACAGAGCTTACGACTAACTGCTGTGAAAGAAAATTTCCTAAATATATGTACAGTGATTAGTTTAAACAGCCTTCCGAACAAAGTACGAGTAATAAAGTTAGTAAAGAATCACCGCAAAATGATCATTTGACAAAATGGTAGCCAAAAGTTTTTAAGACGATGTTAAGTCACAATGAATGAATACCTATTAGACAGGCACCTATCAGGACTACTGGAAATTGGAAGAGTTTATGCTTGGTCGGCTTAAGTGACTTCTTTACCCAACTACGGCTGGTAAACCGAAGGAAGGATGTTGAAACTTTCCAGTAAAAGACCGTCTGTCCGAAAACAGTGCGAAAGTTTTCACAGGAATAGCAGAAAATTAAGCAATTCTAATAGGGAAGTATCCGCAGGCATTCTTCGACCAGTTTCTATCGCACCACAAGCGATCCTAAAGTCCTGATTGCTGCTTTTCTGTCGGAGTAGGTTAGGTTAGGCTAATGTAATAGTCAGTTCAAAAGACCAACTTACTTATACCTTGCATGTCCATTGAGATACCACTGAAACCTCAGTGCTTATTTTTCATGGAACCGTCTTAAAGCTCTTATGAAGCGTAGATTGGTTTTATTCCTACACCGGATAATTCTGAATGAGAGATAAATGAGTGTTTGCCTAAAAAGCCCGCTCTGCTCTTAGCTAACGCTGAGCAACTGCAGATTAAGTGTTCCACTAATTCTTAATATTTCTCGTCTTCTAAAACATTCATGGCAGACAATTCCAAACCTCGAAGAGTGCCTACTATAACCAGTTACACTAGTCATGACCCTAAAAATGTACTCTTTTGAAAGGCTGAGCAGTTCATTGATTTTTTGCTATCAATTTGCAGCCATAGAAACCTTGTTGTTATACAAGTGCCTTCATTTATACATGAACTATTGGCATCTTGAAAAATGGTATATCTAATCCTTAATTTGCAGGTTGCCATGGGTATCTCAAATTTATCCCTGCCTTCCATCAGTGGAAAATTGGTACCTTTTTCTGGCTAGCTCATCGGCCCTGCAATTTCCGTCAATACCTCTATAGCCCGGAATCCATATGGGACTGACGTTGAAGACCAAGGTAATATCTGTTAGAGCTGCCACGCTTCCTGAGCAACCTTTCATTTCAACATTACCGCATTCGTAGTTTTTGTTACCTTTTTATGGCTAGAAATTCTGCCTGATAAAAGCTGAAGTGGCTCGGAATTCGGAATTCTAATTCCTTAGAGGAAACTCTGTAGCCAACCGGTTTGTCTACTTTGGATCCATCCGTGCAGAAATTTAACTCTTTCCTCTACATTAGGTTTCCACGTAAGTTTTCTATCTAATACGAGTCCTTCGAAGGAAGCTCCACACTCTTGAAAATTAGCGGGGAGACTATAGAGAACATGTGTTTCCTTGCAAAGAGAATAACTTCCCAGACTCTCTGCCCAGTTTCTAAGCGTGACCATATTAGAGTGTACGGGTATTTAGACATTTGCCTTTAACGTCAATTGTCAGGTCGTCAGCATAAGTAGTGACGTGGAAACTGCAAAATCCAAATAGTGAGCCATTGCGCCTAAACTTAAATGAAGATTCAACGTTTTTTGATCAGTGTCCTACTACAATGAATTCCTCCGAAAGACGCTAAGCAACTCGTTGGAGAGACAACGACAAAAAATAATCGCTTCTGGTTTCCCCCCAGGTAAAAAGGTTGAATATGAAAGATTTTTAGTATAAATTATTTAAAAACCGTAAGTTTGTGTGTTTTATGAAAAAAAGTAATCTTTAGCGTGTTACCTTGTATTTGTGTTGCAAATCCTTTTCAAAGTGCAACAACTATACACACTTAGACGTAACACTAGGCTTTTATGCGCCACTATGGCGGCCTAATTTCGAACATTTTTTATTAATAGCTTGTTGTTGTGCTCGCTTAAATGCGATTTCATAAGTAAGTATGGTAAGTATGTTGCCAGAAGTAATCAAAAGGCATTTGGCGCAACCGCCAAATTATAAACAAATGCAAAACGGACAAAATAGGCTTCAAGCAACACATCGAAAGTTGGCGGTTAAAGAAAGCGAAACGAAAGTGGGGAGAGACCAAATGTGCTTGAAAGCGCGGTTCCACTGCACTCATATTCACTAATTTCGATTTCAAATATGGATTATTACACAACTAAACAATGGCGGCTCTTAATGGATGGGTGTTACTAACAAAAAAGCACTAATGGATTGTGAAACAGAGAGCAGAGTGAAAGGGTTTGCTGTAGTTAGAGTAGATGGAGCAACTTGGTCGAGGATTAAGCTTACGTTGATAAGCGCAACGCTGCATTAAAATCAGGAAATTTTCTCGCTCTGCTCCATGCTGAGGTGCTTTGGATTTTTTATTACTTTTTTTGATTAAATGGTGAACAGCGAGTAATTAAGTGCTGGGACTGAAAGCTAAGGAGCTGTGAAACGTGACGGTGGAACAAAACACCCAGTGTCGTAATTATAAGCACACCACATATTGACAAGTTTTAAAAATGTAGTTTTTGTTATAGTAGTAGTATAGTAGTAGTTATTGTAGTAAATCCAAGCGTTGAGATGTTTCCACCTAATCATCCACTTGACAGCTGATGCAAAAGGAATTAGTTAAGATTCCTAATCTTACCACGTGAATACCCATCGCACAGTGGCCTGTCAGACCTTCCACCAATAGCGAGAGGTAAGGCTTTGCAAGTATATGGAGCTCCTTAGATCGCCGCGGTCCACCGCAGGTCAGAACGATTTTGCAATTGCGCATGTGCTAATTTTAGCCCAGTGCTCGCTGGAGGGCAGAAGCGTCCCCAGCCGTTCTATACCCACTGATACCGTTTCAAGGGTGCCGGAACATCAGCCATGCGGTTAACCGCAATGCCATTGTGATCTGGCTCCCAAATCAGCCTCATTAGGAAGTACTCCGAAGCGTTTGGTGGAAAGTTCAGATATTCCCTTACCAATTTCCAGCGCACCATCATAACGTTTTGGGCCCTGATAGCTGTCTGGATTAGGTAAACATGAAGTTCTGGGAGCCATTTTGGAGGCGCAATAATCTGTTTTTTCTGGGACGAAATCGAAGCCCTCCCAAAATTTCAGAGTATCCAGATTTCGAGCCGGTTAACCACCCGGCAGTCCAGAGCCTAGGGGCAGTTCGTGCCGCATGGTTTTCAATGCCCCACTAATGCCAGTTAGGTCAAGCGGCTGCATGCGCTTCAGTTGCTTGGTAAGTGTAGCTCTCGCTAGCAAGTTCTACCAGGCAATGAATTACTTTGAACGAGGGACCTCACCTCCTACGAATAGCTCCACTGCAGCAGCATAAGGCAATCGACGCCTTTCTAGCCCTTTCTTCAATGTTGGGCTTCCATTGCAGCTTCCTTCCAGCACTTACGTTAGAATTTCGAAATTTTTAATTAATTTCTTAGAAAGATTTTCAGTATACAGTTTCGTAGCCTAACAAGTTTGAAGTAGCCCGGACTTACCGTTGATTGTTTGGAATTTTGTTTTCGTTGAAGCTGTTACTAATTTTCTCCAAAAAAAACGTAGAACACGCGCTGCAGGGAAGAAAATGCACAACACCGTCAGAAAAAAACATTCCAAAAATCAACGGTAAGTCCCAGCTACTTAAAAGCAGCACTTTATATACTAAAACTTATTGGGCTTTAAAGCCTAATAATCAGAATCTTTCTAAAAAATCTAATTAAAAAGGTCGACATTTTTACGAACATTTTTTGGATTTTTTTAATATAGCAAACAAACTCTTACACTTCGATATATGGTTTTTGTTAAAAAATTTACTACATTTTTATAAAAAAATATAACTAACTAATAGCAAAAAAATACGTGGTGCGCTTATAATTACGACACTGGGTGTATATATGAACGTATGCAGTCGTATTCGTATTTTGGACAATTGCAAAACTGGAAATATCAAATTAATTTTTTATCAAAAAAAAAAAAAAAATCTTAACGAGTATTAAATTCGAGCACACTTTGCACAGAAGGATGCTTTCTAATACGTTTGTCGTGTTGTTGTTATTCTTCTGCAGCGGCAAACAATTTCCTAGCAGCAGCGACAAAAAGAGGTTTCCAATTTCCGCAAAAAGCAATTTTGGCAAAGCAAATGAAACTTTGAAACGAGCAAACATCGTCGTCGAACACCAAATAAGCAGCGCGCTGTATGCAGAATAAAAGAAAGTCCGAAGAGACAAATTACAAGCAGGCACGGGCGGGGCCAGCGAATGGGAAAGCACAACCCCGTAAATTGGCAACCAGAAGCCAAGGGAGAGGAAAGCGCACCACTGCATTGTAAATTGTAAATGAAAGCAGCAAATCGTAGATGTGATGCAAGGCAAAGGATATGGGAAAATTTTCTCAAAGTATCCACAAATGAGCCAGCAAGCGCTGAGTAATTACATTGCGCCCAATTTTTGTATTTTCTAATGAAAAATGAGCATTTTGTGTTCACATTTTGTGTCGGATTGGCAACATACATGTGCCACATTCAGCAATTCATATTTGCTTATATGCAATTTGCACGCCACATAATTCCTGAATGAGTGATCGGTAATTGCAAGGCAAAGTGAAAAAGTGAAAGAATTCGAATTGGAGAAACGCTGCTGATGATTTGTTTGTTTTGTTGTTGTAAAAGTAATAAAGTAAATGGCATGAACAGGAAAAGCTTTTGTAAGCCGAGTAGAACAAAAGGCACATACATACATACATACATACATATGGACGTACATACATTGCCTAAGTGACAAACAATTAATGTCACTCTTACGCAACTCGCGCCGCAATCAGACATACATATAAATGCGGATAAGCGTGTAAAAGCAATTGAGCTGAGCGCAGTAATTGCGTTTCCATTTAAAAATTGCTTTAATCTAGATTTGTGCCACGTTAATCCGTATCACATGCGCGCGTTTGGTTGGAAAGGTGGGTGGGTGCGGGTAGGCAATGGCTCAACAGGAAACAAATTCAATTCCGTGTAATTGTCTAACAATTTGCAATTTGTCATTCTACATAAATGTGTTTACTAAGGCGAAAATGTGAGTACTTATGTTATAAATCCGGCATCATCATCAAATTTCGTTAAAAGCTGCTTAGGCTTCCATATAAGTATGTAAGTGAATTGCAGATTCGTAATAAGTGTAGCAGCACAAGTAGAAGTTTTTAGGGTTGATTTTATTTTTATTTTTTCTAGTAACACTTTCTTTGCTGAGTATTTTGAGTGTCATTCATTGTGACAAAAATGAAAGCGAACTCGAGCTTTGAACACCAAGGCAACAAAGTCTTTTGCTTTTGCTTTGGCTTTTCGGCTTTAGAGCGCTTTTTACTGCTTTGTTTCATTTAGCTGTCGTTCAGCTGCCAGTTTATCTGCAACTCAAATTCTATGGCATTTTTATACCCGTTGTTGCTGCCTTTGGAATTGTCAAAGTATATTGCTCATGGCCTTGTGTTAATTTTTAGGCAAATCCTCTGAGAGTTTTCTTTTTCGAGTTGTAAGGCGAATGAAATTTCATTGCAATTATGCTGAAACAATTTCCTGTAGGTGGTACCGTTTTATTAAGCAAAGATTTTTCGGATTATGGAATAACTTATTTCCTTCCTCTGCTGTAATACATCCTTAAAGGATTTTATTTCACGTTTTGCCTGCTCAGGTGATATGCTAGAAGTTACTTATTTTAGCCTGCAACATAAATTACAGGAGGCGTCAACCTATTAAGGATGTCAAAAAAACTAATCTTTTAATTAATCATATGATTAATCACAAGCAAAAAAAAAAATTAATTTCCATTAATTGCAAGTATTGTGAAATAATCGATTAATCGAATTTTTCAAGGCCCTTTTTTACAGTGGGTAATTAGTTTTGACAAGCGTTTCTTGCTGGCTGTAGCTCCAGCTTTTGAAAAAAAAGTGCTCAGCAGGCACTGAGGTACCAACTAAATGACAGTTTTCATTTCTGCCGTGCGTCCATGACATTCCGCTTTAGTTCTTGGACTTGACAATTTAAATAAAAACTCATTTCGTCTTGTGGGTGACCCAAATCATCATCTTTTCGCTTTCGTTTGTGTACAAGAGATTTATGAGAAGCCCAAAGATCGAACTAATTTTCTACTTATTCTAGTGACGACTCGCTACTCGTTTCCGCAAGATCATCTGGCATTTTATATCATTATGCAAGAACTTCATTACTGAGGCCAATGCTAACGGATCTTTGAGATTAATTTTTTTGAACCCCGGGGCGAGTAAAGTTGATGCAGCTATCAAAACCTAATGTTCGATGGATGAAAATATTTTTAAGATTATTTTAGAATTAATCGATTAATGAAACACAAAACTACGATACAATTAAATCGTAAATTTGGCAAAAATAATCGATTAATTTAATCAAAAGATTAATCGCTGCTGCCATCCCTAATACCGCTTATGGACTAACAGACAAACTGGNGCAAAAATAATCGATTAATTTAATCAAAAGATTAATCGCTGCTGCCATCCCTAATACCGCTTATGGACTAACAGACAAACTGGCCTAGCAAGATTTAAGTTTTATAATTTATTGAATTGCTTATACGAGTATTAGTGCGTTTTTCGTATGCCTTAGTTAACAGCGAATAAGTACTAAATTTTTTTTTAAATACTATATACACATCACTAGAGATCGGATTTGTATGCAAAAAAAAAAACATAAGCCTAACAATATGTGCCATCCCAACTATAAACAAAATACAGTTAGCGTCAGAAATATGCATACACCGACGTTTTGACGATTTTATTTATTTATGTTTTCCATTCCAAATTTTTCTTATTTTTTTATAAAAATATAATTCATTCAACAGCAAAAGCCACAAGAATCAATGCTTGTATTTCATACAGAACTCGGGGGAAAATGCAAGAAATACCAAACAATTTTCATCAAAATGTAAAATTTTTCAACTCGATTACTTAGACAAGTGTTTTTAGAGAAATAAAATGCAAATTTCAAGTCGGTAAAAATTGCGAATTTTCTTTCTTATAACGCATGAACAAATCTATTTTTATATGGAAGAAAATGCGCAATAAGTGCGACAAAAAAAATCTCAAAAACCAACGAAACGGGCTACAAAATTGAATTAAAAAAATTTAAATTTTGAAGAAAAATTTTTGATTTTTTCCCCGAGTCCTGTTGATTGAACTATATTTTTAGAAGATTTGGAGCAAATAAACTCGGTTAGCGTGGAAGAATCGACTGAATGCACCAATGTATGGATGTGATTTCAGCAGTAACAGTTACAACTTTTATTAAAAAAAATCACTTTTTAATAATTATTTTTTGACTTTTATTTTATTACTCCTTAAATAACAGTTTTTTTTCGGATTTCTATTTTATAAATCCAAAATAACAATAATTTTGGATTTTTATCTAAAAAATCTGCAAATAACAGTTAGTTTTGATTTTTTAATTATATATCTTAGATAACAGTACTGAAGACTTTTATTTATAAAAGTCATCAATATAAATCCGTCACTGACTTTTATTTTTAAAATCATACATATAAAAGTCATTTGTATAAGTCCTAGTTAATTTTGGTTCTCCAACATCTTCTTAACTGCGAAAAATTATAATGACATTTATTTGTATGATTTAAAAAATGAAAGTCGGTGATTCATTTTTATTGATGACTTTTATAAATAAAAGTCTTCAATAACTGTTATCTAAGAAATATAATATAAAAAACAAAAATAGCTTTTATGTACAAATTATTATTTTTATAAAAATCAAAAATAATTGTTATTTTGGATTTGTAAAATAAAAATCAAAAATAATTGTTATTTTTTTTTAATTTTGCATAAAAATTACAAATAAAAATTTATTTTCAAATTTGATTCTCGATGAAAAAGGAAATCGATTGGTATGTATCATTTAGTTGTAGAACATTTCCTTGATAGTGAATTTTTCAATGACAGTTTTCATCAATAACTATTTTGTTCGGTTTTTTGGATTTGAGAACATTCAAGAATTACATTGAGAAACCCATCCTACGTACAAAAGAGTCGCTGCAACACCAAACGAACTCACCATCAGATACTTACATACATATATTCAATTTTGAAACTACACTAATAAATACTAGAAGGAGTACTATCATTTCCGAAAGACAGACGAATTTATAAGCAAAATGTCATGTGAACGCAATTATTTGAGACCACAGCTGCTTATCGCAACGGCAAAAAAATAACCAAAGGCGGAAAGTAGAAGATAAATATTTTGAGTATTGCAGTAGGGAGAGCTCATCTTTAAAAAAATAAATAAATAAGAGAAAGAAAGAGATATCCACTTTGCGCTTCTATCCCCCTTTAATAAACTTTAGCACTTAAATTGTCGCGCGGGGCCGTCACTTCTTTTGGCGTTGTTCCGCAACTCGCCCGGAATTTCTGTTTATTTGCTATGTGGCTGCAAGTTCAACCAAAATTGCTGTTGACATTATTCCCTGGACAGACAATTTTCCTGCGCTAAAGACTAATGCGTCTCTAATCGAACTCAAAGATGCGGTAGCAGTGGCAATAAATATTACTGATTTAAATAACATTTGTGTTCCAGCTGGCATGATGCCAGATTGTGGGTAATTTCCCTATTTGAGGGATATTTTGCATCA
>NW_016160681.1:49121-60788 GCF_001687245.7 Rhagoletis zephyria | reverse complement strand
TGAGCAGCAATCCAAAAGAAATATCGAGTCTAAATTCTACTAAACTGGCAGAAGAAGACGAAGATGATTTGGAGGCTTTAATAGCAGATATACACGATCAAGAGGATTCGCTTCGTGGACGAAAATCAGAATACAATAATTATGCTTATAAAGATTTCGAAGATCAAGCTACACCTAAGAATCAATCGAGTTCTAAGAAAGAAAACGTTGCTGCGAATACAGTCACAACCGATGAACTGCAGATATGGTCAACTCAAACCGACGACGATGGTTGGCAAGTGTATGATCCCGAGAAGTTTGAAATAGCAGCCTCACAGGCTGTACTTTTGGATTCACCAGTATCAAAATCGTCCGTCCCAAATACAAATACCATTGTGCCAACAATTAATATAACGCTTAGCGAAGATGAAGACTACAACATGCCTTCGACGAGTGCCGCAAGTATGAGAAGGCGTAATGCGTCTATAGCGATCGCATCCAGTCCATCTCCAGTAAAAGAATTCAATAGTATGCAAAGACAAAATGCGCCTATAACGATTGCATCCAGCCCATCTCCCGTGAAAGTTGCGCAGAAAGTAGCTGGAAATTTCCATGCTGATACACATAACGATGGCATAACTGGTGAATTCGATGGTTATAATTACCCACACTCGCAAGCTGTCAAAGATGCTTTGAAGAGCAATTTTGGACTGAAAAGTTTTCGACCCAATCAATTGCAGGTGATCAACGCGGCCTTGTTGGGACATGACTGTTTTGTGCTGATGCCTACCGGTGGGGGAAAGTCTCTTTGTTACCAGCTACCGGCATTGTTAACTGAAGGCGTGACACTTGTCATCAGTCCTTTAAAGTCTCTGATTCTGGATCAGGTTAATAAATTGGAATCGCTTGATGTGAGTAGATTGAAACATTATGCATTTGATAGTACATTATATTTAAATACTCTTTCGTTAGATATATGCCAAAAGTTTGTCCGGTACTCAAACTCTGCAGGAAGTGCGTGCCATCTTTTGTGATTTAAAAACCATGCCGCCACGTATCAAAATTCTTTATGTGACGCCGGAGAAAATCTCCAGTTCTCCTCAATTCCAGGACGCACTTGATGATTTGTACGCCACTAATCACATTAGTCGTTTTGTCATTGATGAGGCGCATTGTGTGTCGCAGTGGGGGCATGATTTTCGCCCAGATTACAAGCGACTTGGCATATTACGTAAACGTTTCCCCAAAGTGCCCACTATGGCGCTCACTGCCACAGCTACTCCACGCGTGCGCATTGATATACTCCGCCAATTGCACTTAACACACACCAAGTGGTTCTTATCTAGTTTTAATCGTAGTAATCTAAAGTATTCGGTATTGCCTAAGCGTGGCATCAGCACTTTGGATGATATAAAATCTTTTATACACTCACGTCCGTCCAACTGGAGTGGTATAATTTACTGTTTATCACGTAAGGAATGCGAGGATGTAGCTAATAAATTGCACGCTGTTGGCATAAAATCACTAGCTTATCATGCCGGGTTGACCGATGCGATCCGCGAGACTCGTCAAAAGGACTGGCTCACTGGTAAAGTGCGAGTGATATGTGCGACAATAGCATTTGGTATGGGCATTGATAAACCTGATGTACGTTTTGTGCTACACTATTCTCTGCCAAAAGCTATTGAAGGCTATTACCAGGAGGCAGGGAGAGCGGGACGCGATGGTGATGTGGCCCACTGTATACTTTACTACAATTATTCAGATATGATGAGGATGAAAAAATTGTTGGACTGTAAGTGGGCATCATGGAATGAAAATAGATCTCAGTTGAAAAGATGTTTTTTTTTTATTTTAGTGGATAATACTGTGGGTTTGGAAGTGAAGAAGATACATTTAGATAATTTGAATCGCATTGTGGGATACTGTGAAAACGTCACAGATTGTCGGCGTGCGCAACAACTGGACTACTTTGGCGAGCATTTCACCAGCGAACAATGTCTGGAACGACGAGAAACAGCCTGTGATAATTGCCTTAAAAAGCAGAGTTATCAGGTAAAGTATGAAAGGACCAGGCTCGAAGTCACTTTTTACAAAAATTCGAGAGTTTATAAAAGACATATTGCATATGGAGTTCTGATAGCGCTGGACATGGTTGGTTTAGAGGTTATCGAGGACTTTAATTTAATATATGCGATTTTTTAATAATTTGCTAGTGTAATTACATTTATTTATTTTGTAAACACTCACTTTGCAATCTAATACACTTTTGCTTTTCTCTACAGGAAATAAATGTTTTGGAGCAGTGTCGAAAGGTGGCACGTGCTATTAAAGACATATGTGGCGGCCGGTCGCGCTTTACCCTGTTATATATTGGTATATGCGACGTGTTTTTAATTTTTATATCCTCCATTATTTATTTATTTTTTTATTTTGTAGCTGATGTGCTCAAAGGTTCTCTGATCAAACGCATCGTGGAATTTCATCACGATAAAACTGCACATCACGGCATTTTCAAAGATTGGGACAAATCGGATATACAGCGCTTATTGCGTAAAATGGTTCTAGAGGGCTTTTTGCGCGAAGACTTAATATTTTCGAATGATATTCCACAGGCATATATTTATTTAGGACCCAAAGTCCAGGCGTTAATGCAGGATAGCATACCATTAATTTTCGCCGTTTCACGTAAAGAAAGTATGAAACGTACATTGCCCGGCTTTAGCAGTGGCACTGCTATTGCCGCAAATCAGAGTGCAGCTGCTTCAGCTGGTGCCTCACGAATACGTTCAATTTACGAACGTTGCTATGCGGACCTCTTGGATTTGTGCCGAACAATAGCTGCAGCACGCAGCGTCACTATGGCTAGTATAATGAATATGCAAGCATTAAAAGCAATGTCTGAAACACTGCCTGAGTCGGAGAGTGATATGTTGAGCATACCGCATGTGACTAAAGCGAATTTTGACAAATATGGCAGTAAAATGTTAGAAATTACTCGTAATTATGCTGCTGAAAAGCTTTGTTTGCTGATGGATCTAGAAGACGCGCACCAGCAACAGCAGAAACCCAGTACTACTACAGCGGGAAGTGCACGTGTACAAACAACTAATTCGTACGATTCTGAAGAGGATGACGGAGTCAGTTGGGCATCGGTGGCAGCCTCCCAGGGTACTTCGCAAAGCAGTGGTGGTCGTAAACGTAAACGTGCATGGAACAGTGGTGGGGCTAAGCGTGCTAAAAAGGCTACAAGTTGGGCAGTGAGCAACAAGAGCCCCAAAAAACGTGCGTCGTCAAAAGCTAGAGGTGGCAGCACTGCTTCACCAAGAGCTGGACGGCGAAAAACTGTTGCCAGCACTAGCGGCAAAGGCAGAGGAGGAGCCAACAAAGGTGGTAACAACGCGTGGTTGTGCAAGAAGTCAAGTTCTAGTGGTGGTTTCGAGTTAATGCCTATGCCGAAGTCGAAATAGCCAACTGTAAGCTCAAGTAGTCTGCGTACAAAACTCTTAGCTGATAGGATGTGTGCTAACATTGTTTGTATTTTTTTAAGTTTCAATAAAAAGTATTTTTTATATAATTTTTTTTTTTATTTAAAAAGTACATACTGAAATAGCTATTTAAATGTTTGTGTTCAAATCTTTTCACTGTGAATCACTCGAACTAGAGCTGGAACTGTCCGTAGACATGACCTCGACATCATCCTGGGATGCTTCTTTGTGTGCACGTGTTTCCAGCGCTACAGAATTGCCTGTGGAGCCCATAGACATGTGTAACTCACCGAGATTATTCCAATTGAATTGATTCTGAAATGCGTTTGGCACTTCCGCCATGCTCCGTTGTGCATCCGGCACGTTGTTTTGATGTGCCACGCCGCCACCATTTATGTTCAAATCCGATTTGCCTAGAAAGCCGTTACGCATCTCGATATCGGTTGGGTAGGGACGCCTCACATCGCCGATGCACCAAGTCAATGGTGCACTCACCGCATTCGCGGCACTAATGCGATGAGCATATTTGATGAGTTCCTCTGAGGAAACAGGACGCTTTTTTGCTTGATTAATACTAGCCAATTTTTGACGTGCTTGAAAAATTGCGGTAGAAAGAATAAGTTCAGCTTCCTTTAGGGATTTTTGCAACTTTTGTATTTCCCGATCCTATAGAAGGTATAATTGAAACAGTAAGCTATTTGGCGACTGAAACACTTGCACTTACATGCACTTCAACTTTGGCACGCAGCTCGTCCATTTTTTGCTCGATTTTAGCTTGCTCATCAGCTAATTCTAACATTTTTCTGAACTCTTCATCTTTCGATACCAGCAAATCCACTAGCGCGGTGTGTTCAGCTGTTGAAATTTTCTGATGCTTTGGTGCAACTGTGTTTTCGATCAGCTCTCTGTGAGGGTTTAAAGAAATTAAGGAGCTTTATTTGGATTATAAAACTTATTGGAACTTACTTTGCCACTAATTCAATGTCATCTAATAGCAATAGTAAACGCTCCTTAGTGCTCAAATGAAAGGACATGTTAGGCAAATAGATACAGCGTTAGTATGAGTTACTCTTAGAGCTCCTCTATTGGCAGCCGCGCACGAATTCCCGAAATATATTTGCAGTTTTACGACTCTCCGTGGAAAGGTAAAAACCTCTAGTATCCAATAAAAGTTAGCAAATGCTCTTAAAACCAGGTGTGAACGAAGCTGAACAAATTGCACCAAAAAAAGTCAACATGAAATGATGGAAAAGGGATTCGAGAAGGAAGCGAAAATAATAACAAAACAAATAATCGGTGATAAAAGTAGCAGCAAGCAGCAATTGAAAGCACATGCAGGGTCGCAATGCTCTGCATAATGCTAGGCTCCTACTATTAACGGATAAGATATATTTGATGTAATATAATAAACGGCAGATTTATCGCCATGATATTTCCTAAATTAACTATGAACAACCAAGGAAAGCGGAAAGCTCTCTGACACACCATCAAGGAATTTCATGCTTTTTTTAATATCTAAGGTATACTTGAAATGATGAAGAAAATTCGACTATTATAAGACAAATACACAACACAGCACACCATACAGATATTTGAAACAAATTTAACATTTTAAACAATTTAACAGAAATGGTTTATCTTATCCGCGCAGATCTACGCTCCATGAAAACTAAACAAATATGATGAAATTTCAACATAACACAACACACTCTGTTTGTGCATTGTCGACCAAAATCATAATTTTTAGATTTTACACAGACCGCATGCGAGACAGTATTTGCAGACTTGAAGGCGACCAAATATACTGCCTGCATTTCGTTATTCNCATTCTGAACGTTTGGAATAAACTTTTTTGTTTACTTATTCTTTAGAACGTTCCTGATGATATGTTAACGTATATTTCAAACGCATTCTGTTTATTCTGGTTGCGAAATGGGATTAACTGAAATGTATAAAGAAACGTAGCCACTATGAGACGGTTTGCGCATCGCAGTGAAAGTACCCGTGATGCGCAGACCTACTGTGTGTGTGTGTGTGGTATATTCGGCCTAATAGCTGTCATCACCATGATACCTTTCGACTTTCATCGAGCGATTGCTTTCTTCTGATTGTGAAGGTGAATAAAAATTGGTGGGTGAATGTTGTGTTTATAATAAAAAAAAGTATTTCCAAAAAGACCCAAATAACTTGGCATTTAATAAAAATAAAATCTGCATATTTGTACCTTCTGTGGCATGAGGAAATAATGACGGAGCTATATTGTCTTTCCAATTTTATTGATTTTTCACAAGCGGTCCACGAGCCGCTGAAGCACAGTAATCGCATAAAGGTGAGGGTCATTATACATAAAAAAACTATTTAGTTTCTTTGTAATATGCATGTTTATCAATTTCAGTACACCTGCTTCGATATTTCTACGAATTATGTTGTTTTCGGAGCATCTTCCGGTTCATTGTATCTCTTCAATCGGTGTACTGGCAAATTTTTGCACCTCATACCCAACAAGCATGGACCGGTGACACATTTAGCAATATCGGCTAATGAAAAGTATGTCGCATTCTCCACACAACGTTCCATGATATGTGTGTACGCAGTAAATCTTTCTGCACACACAACCCCTCAAGTTATCTACACGAATTTAAGTAGCGATCAATCTCTGCAAGTGACTTGCATTCATTGGACCCAGGATGAGAAACAGTTTTACTATGGTGACACTCGTGGTCAAGTTAACTTGGTTTTACTATCATCTTTTATTGTGAGTAATTAAAATTATGATTATAAACATATATGAGAGTTTTTGTGCTAAACGTACATCCCTCAATTTATAGGGTAAAAGTCTACTTAATATGGGCGTACATCCTATATTGTTCCTGGAATCACCAATTGTGCAAATTGATGACTTTGAATCACTACTACTTGTTTCGAACTGTACCAAATGCATTTTATGCAATACTGAGTACGAGGAATATAAACAGGTATGTGCGATTACATATTACACTTAATGAAGGTGAGCAAGTAAATAAAGTTCTTCGTTAGATCGGTAATCGTCCACGCGATGGAGCTTTCGGCGCTTGCTTTGGAATATCTACAAATGAAGCTGTCCAGCCTTCACGCATTTACTGCGCACGTCCTGGCTCACGAATTTGGGAGGTCGATTTCGAAGGCGAAGTCTTGCAGACGCATCAATTCAAGTTTGCTTTAGCCATACCACCAGTAAAAATACATAAATTCCATGGCATGGAAGAAGACACGATTGCTAAGTATGAAGAAAATGATGAAATGCTCGACTACCAACCCCAAAATTTGCAATTCTCTAAAGTTCAAATGCTAAACAAGGACTTTATGCTAGCATTCACAGAATTTGGCTTGTATGTATTTGACATGCGCACATCCTCGGTAGTTTTGTGGTGCAATCAGTTTGAGCGAATTGTCGATTGCCGCGTAGTTGGAAAGGAAATTGTGGTTTTTACACAAACTGGATCATTGTATAGTGTGCAGTTAAATCCGCTGAAAGTAAGTTGTGATAACTAGAAGTTTATGACAATATGTTAAAATGATGTAATTTTCTTTATGGCAGATTCATGCATGTGCGCTGGTGCGTCAGGAAAAGCTTTTAGAGTGCGCTTGTTTGATGCGCAAAAATGTCAAATATTTTGCTGATAAAGCACGCGAGGATTACGACTTGAATATACTCAATCAAATCAAGAAATTCTTAATTAATCGTCAGGAATTCGAATTACTAAATGATCTCTCAGTAATTTTTGATGCCATTATGCAATGTGAAGGTAAGCTAATAAGTACGAAGGCGTATCTTAGAGTTTATACTTATCCATCTCATTTTTCTGCTCAGCCATTGGTGACAACAACAGCTCCGGCAGTAGCTCAGGTGCGACGGAGCGCAGTGCAAGTGTTGGTGCTATTGGCTTCCAGTACGTGCCAAATAATAATCATCCACCACCGGCCAAAGAAGTTTACGTTCTAGAGAATGCCTTTTGCGAAAATATCAAGCCCACAAAGGGAAGCGAAAGACATTTCAAGGATGCGCTTCTAACCGTTACCGGTAAATTTGGTAAAAATATTATTAAATATAAGTTCAATATTTTCGCTGATGAGCAGAAGAAACTAGTGCGGGAGCTCATACCATCTAACGAACGTTCCATACCATTTAACGATATTAAAGCGATGTATGAAAAAGATGAAGAGATTGTTTGCCGTACGAAGAAAACTCAGCAATTCATAGATGCTAAAAAAAATGCTCCCGGTAACGGACAGCACATAAGTGCTGAGGAGAAGACTATTTATAATTTATATTTAATTTGCAAAAGTGCTAAAATAAGCAATATTAATTTTGTAGAACGATATCGCTCACTATTCGACGAATACTCGGCGAGTGAGTTGATTGATCTGCTAGGTAAGTTGGAAAAGGTAATGCAAGAGCATGGCGACAGTGTGGAACAATCACGCAAAAACTGTTACGAGATGTACTTTAATTACCTGAACACAGAGCTTATTTGGGAAATGGACGATTATACGCGCGACTTTATAGCAGAGGGTTTTGTGCTTCTAAACACCTCAACGGATATTGTGCGTTGTGATAATTGTGCCTTCCCTTTGCGTTTCGACAATACTTGCGTCTTTCACGAATTGGGTGCTGTATTGCTGCGATATTATTGGTCGCGTAATGAGCAGGTGAAATGTTTTGATGTGCTAATGCAGGTACCAGCACTACTTGATGTATTGGCGAAATTCTATATGGCTGAGAATAATATTGAAAAAGTTGTGCCGATTATTTTAAGCTATCGACAACCAGAATTATTAATGGAGGTTGGAAAATGTCTGAGTTTAGCGGCATGGACGCGTTGTTTTGAACAATTTGTAGACTTGCAACAAGGACGTTTATGCTGTGTAAATTGTGAATGTGTGACAACGGTGGACAATGTCAACCAGCACTTCTTCTACACATGGAACTGTTTTCTAAGCATTGCATTGGAATATCTACAGGCGCATGAAATTCTTGCAATGATTTTCAAGTGGTCCAATTTTATAGCGAACGATGCTATCGATCGCGAATTCTACACCCGTTGCATGCTGAAAGGCTAAGATCGTGAATATATAAAAGATAAATGCGGGAATAATTCTTGGTAAATAGTAGTAACTTTAACTATTTGGATAATAATTAGCACCAAGTGTGGGTGGTAACTGACGATATTAAAATTCGAATATACCAACTTGACTTGAGTAGTAGCATCAAAAAATCAAACCTAACTCAAACTCAAAAATGCATAAAATTTTGTCTGCCATATTTGTTTAATAAAAATGACTTACAAAAAAGTGGTAAAATAGAATTTCAAAACAAAGTTATATAAATGCAGTAAAATATTTATATATACAACTATATAAAAGTATACACATGTTTGAAAAAGTAAATTATAACGAATTTAAATGTTATGAGACGTCATATGGTCTTTGCGATAGATTAAACAAAAAGTGGCTAAAGGCTTTTGCCGACTATATGCAATGTTGCAGCATTCATTGTTGGAGCTCCTGTGTTGCAGAGTTACATAAAGTATTATATTAATCTAAAAACGTATACATACATATGTACATACACTATATCAACTATAATATGTGTGTTCAAGTATGTAGTATACATATATATTTCGCATATACGACATTGTATTTACTGTATAAATCATTCCTTTAATAATAAAGAGACACGTATTTGTATTCGTACGAAAACACCATAAAACTTATACATCAATGGTGCTCTGAAATAACGACAAAATTGAAAACTCAAAAAAAAAACAAACTCTTACTACTGAATAGTGGCACATGTCTCTAATCCTTGGATAATCCATGTATAGTGCTTACTAAACATTTATTAAGCATTCATAAAGGTTGGCTAAGGACAAGTCATGTATTATACAAGGATTAGAGACATGTGCCACGTTCAGTAATAGTATGGTTTTTTTTGAGTTTGTTCGTTATTGCAGAGAACTATCGATATGTGAAAATTTCCGAGAAAAAAAACTATGAGTTTGTTAGCATTATTATTAGAACTGCGACCCATTCGGATCAGCTACTGTGGTCGATTAAAATATTTATATATACACATACATATGTACCATATACTCCATATGTCAATCTATAAATCTCATCACATTAGGTACATCACTGTAAAATTTACAGCAACAATTTATATTTTGGTAAAGCCCCTATTAAATGCATGATAAAAATATAGTAAGGTAGAACCGCTGAGAGTCACTTTTAAAATTCTTGACGTTTCCAAACAATTTAATTTTTAAATTTACTCACAAACTCACACACACATTTTCATTTTCAATCTCAAGCAACAACAATTTCGAACAATTTCAATTTTTTATTTTCACTTTTATATGATTTTAAAATGTTGGCAAACTTCAAGAAAAAATCATGGCCGACAAATTGAGAGAACGGTTCTACCTTGCTATGTTTTTATCATGATTAAATCTATGTTAATGCGCTTTGGTAAGACTATTTTTTTTTTCGAATTTTAAAGCTAATTGGGTAACTGAACGCTAAATATTAAATATTTGTACATACATACATATATGACTTGTTATTTTATATAATTAAATATTATAAGTTTACGTGCATTTTTTATATAAATTGTTTGCGTACTACGCATAGTAAAATGCTTTATTTAATTAAAAACTGTTCCATATATGCAGTACATTAAAATAAATACATATTCAATCTTTGTATACATTATTTATATTCAAGTAATAAATTAATTCACTTACCTAAGTACGTATTGAAGTGCATAATTTCTTTGTTTAATAAATGATTCACAAGCGGCCATGGCTGGGTTTGATGCGTTATAATCTGATAACATACATATGTATGTATATGTAGATATTAGTCGAAGAATCCAAAGAAGCAATCCTGCCTGGCACATTTTATGTTATGCACTATACCCATTCTTCCCACATCACCACTTTATTAAAGAGGTTTTGAATTAATCACTTTTTTCGTAATCTTTATATCTTTTCACTGAAGAGCCTAGAACGATTTTTAGCGACCAACGGCTTCATTTCTTTTTTAGCTGCGAAATTACATTCTTTAACCATAGAATGGCTATACGCGAATATTGAAGTGTATTCACAAAACTAAGCACTTTGGTTAAAATATAAAATTTACACTGAACGCTGCTACTGCCTCCCAAATATCTAACTCCGGTTGGCACTTTTTCTGTACAACTAGAAGGAAGTGGAAATATATTTACATAGCAAACAACAACAATATCGAAAACGGAAGCTGTAAAAAATGCGCCAAAAAGCAGAAATTAGAAATTATGACAAGTTAGCATATCTGCGAATATGGAAGATGATGGCGAGAGAAAATAAAGAAGGAGCATAAAAATTGCCAAAAGGAGGGTACTTTACATATTTACATATGTATGTATGTATGGATGGATGTAATTATTTTCATTTCCTTTACTACCGGAATTTCCTGTGTATGTGCACATATGCGAAGTAGACATAACAGCTGTTCAGTGAGCAAGAGGATATGGCAACACCGGCTAGTTAGATAAATTAGTGCAAGCGTTGGATTGAAAATTTTCAATATTGCTAAAATAAGTTGGACTTTAGCGTTTGTTGAGAAAAATTCTTTTATGCAAAGCAAGTTGTGTATTTGCGTGTGCAATTTGCATTTTCATTTGCGATCAGTGTAAAATGCTAGTGAATGAGTGTTCAGCTGTTCTTGATTGTACGCGTCAAAATGGGAGTCCATGGAGAATGTGCTTACTTAGGTGGAAATTTTGCAAACTCTTGTAGTTGGCTGGCGATAGAAGTTATAAGTGATAGTTAAGAAAAATATACATAAGTGCATTAATTTAGGCGAATTTTCAAAAAAGTGTGTCGCCAGTGTAGGAATATTCTTAAAGTAGAGGAAACGGAAATCTAACGCATCGAAGAGCATCACCTTTGTGTTTTGCGGCTGGAACAGATTAACTAGTCATTTGTGTGCAATTTGAAGACATAAACACCGGTAAGGGAAAAACTTAAGGCATACTACATTTAAGAAAGATAGAATATAAGATTGCGCCGTCCTGGCGGTGGTGGCATTTGTGTACCACAAGTAAACAAAGCCGAATTGGATATTGAAAGAAAATGCCAGAAGAGCAAATTTTCTTAATATTCAATTATTTGACAGTAAA
>NW_016160681.1:38588-49096 GCF_001687245.7 Rhagoletis zephyria | reverse complement strand
TCTCTGAAGTGAGAGTAAAAAGTGAGTAACAACAGAAAGTACGGAAACCAAAAAAGCAGTTTTCCTGTAAAAACGTCAACCAGTGATCGCTTGACACTTGTCATGATTTTACCAGAAGAAAAAGTTGTTTCACAGGATTTTACGTGAAAAGTATTGGATCAGAGCTATTTCTTGAAAAATTAGAATTTGTTTAAAGTGCTCTTGTTCCAAGAAATGTTGAAGTGAAAACCAATAATTAAAATTTAGTGAAAATTTAAGTTTTTCACTTTCCCATTTTAAACGATTTTCAAATATTATTAATAAAATTTATCAAGCATCGATATTTATTGAGTTATCAATATTTATATAGTTAACATTTATAGAAACGTAACAGTCGTGAACGAGCAAATCGTCACGTAAAAATGCATATTTCGGATTATAATAGTCGTGAACGTACTGCCCGTCTCTTATACCGAAGTACGAGAAATGTCGTTGTTTCATATAAAAGCTTCACCAACCGATTAACAGTTTTTGACTTATGCCAATATTCACGATAAATGTGAGACATGTGCCACTGTTCAGTAGTGAGCGTTACTACTTCAATTTCTTGACAAATGAAACAATTGCACCCCGTGCCGGATTGGTAACAAGTAGGCATATGTCCATTTTCCACAGAAAAATCAACCTAATCCGCTATATATCTCAAAAACATGAAATTTTGAGTTGTGTCTATATGTACATATACATATATGTAGGTAGTATGTGCTTATGTAGTTCAAATCAAAACTGCCTCTTAAATTGTTGTACAACAGTGCGGATGAGTAACATAAGCTGAACTAACTGACAGTTGTGTACGTACTACATACATGCAGTTTAACAGTTCTATTTCAACCACGCGAGTAAATACTTGTATATTCGCTAATTACAAAACATTTTTTTTAAATTAATTGACTTAAGCGAATTACCCGTACTTATGCATAAGGCAGGGATCAATTGGTTTGTACATTTGTGTAGATTTTTACATACAATTTGGCAGTTACAGAGTGGTTTTATCTAGAAATTTTTATCGAGAATGAAAAAAATATAAAAACAAGAGATAACAAAATTTTCAAATAACACCAGTTTGTTACCGTCAAAATTTATAAATCTGTAAAAATGTACAAATCATGTAATCCCTGCTTAAGGAAATACATATGTTTGTACATATAGATCCTTAACCATAAAAAAAAAGACATAAGTGACATTTTTTCAAAATTTTATTTTTGATGCAGAAATTCATCTTGATGGTCTAGAAATATTTTTTGAAAAAATGTTGATGAAGCTGAAGATAAAGATAAGTAGACTGTTATGATCGCAGGAGATTTCAACGTCAAATTTTCGCTGGCCAAATCTGATGAATTGACAAAATTTTTTAAAGAAAAATTTTCACAGGAAATGGTTAATGGTAGAAATTGTCCAACACCAAAAGGAGCGGCCACCATTAATGTGGTTTTTTCCAGAGATGTTAATAATATTGAAATAAAACATTTCATATCTTACTTTAGTTACCACAATCTACTAGTTAATATTGTAAATATGGATATTTTCTCAGCCACAAATAATATTTAAACTTTGCAGGTTGGTTATAAAAAACTAGTAATTTTTAAACAAAAAATAAAACCGACTTCAATTCTCATATAAAATTATAAATATATGTATATATATATATATATTTCATGATCTAATGATCGGATCTAAACCACATTAGTATGGGACCACCTCTGAGACACTACTACTTTTCCGATGCAAGAATTACATACATAAAAAAAAATAAAAAGATATATATTCCGACGAACTGAGAACCTCCTCCTTTTTTAGAAGTCGGTTAATAAAAAATTAAAAGTCGTTAAAAAAATTTAAATAAATATGTGTTTTGTATATNTAGTATGGGACCACCTCTGAGACACTACTACTTTTCCGATGCAAGAATTACATACATAAAAAAAAATAAAAAGATATATATTCCGACGAACTGAGAACCTCCTCCTTTTTTAGAAGTCGGTTAATAAAAAATTAAAAGTCGTTAAAAAAATTTAAATAAATATGTGTTTTGTATATTACACACACACATTTCTTTCTTTCTGGCATTTCCTCTATTAAGTTTCCCTTCTTCCGCGCGTAGGGACTACACGCACTGAGTTTTTTTATTATCATTTTAATGTTATGTCTGATGGAATTCAAATATGCGACCACCTAAAAGAGAACATGTAAAAAATAAGCAAATATGTACATNTTACACACACACATTTCTTTCTTTCTGGCATTTCCTCTATTAAGTTTCCCACACGGACTACACGCACTGAGTTTTTTTATTATCATTTTAATGTTATGTCTGATGGAATTCAAATATGCGACCACCTAAAAGAGAACATGTAAAAAATAAGCAAATATGTACATAATGTTAAATAAAGTAAATAAACAAAAATGTAAAAAATCTTTTTTTTTTTGTATTTTATGTCCAAATGTAGTTAGCTAAAAGTTAGCTGACGTCTAATGCATAGGAAACCAGTGCTTACTTTTTGCGGCCATCGCGCTTCAAAAGTAGTTAGTTACGGCCGATGTAAATAAGTAATAAAAAGGTACAACTGGTTGACTGCTGGGCAGTTGTAAGTTAGCTATAAACTAGCCCTGTTTCCTGCAGGGTATATATGTATGTACATATGCACGTACCTGTATGCATACCCTGAGGATAATGTATCTAACTATAAGTTAACTTGAAGTTGATTAGGAAGAAACTAAAGCTCATTATTATCTGTAAATTTCCTTTGAGGAAAGCAAACTATATTTCTATGGCGATGTCCGGGAAATAGTCAAGGGTGGTTACCTCTGCATTAAATGCCAGCTAACTTGTAACTAACTACTTTTGCACATAAAATATCAATAAGAAAAACAAACTATTTTTTTTTTGTTTTTTTTTTTTACTTTTTTAATTTATTTATTTTATTTTATTACATTTCATATTTGTTCACATACGGCGGTCCCATATTCAAATTCCGACAGGCATAACTTCAAAATGATAGTATAAACTTTCGATCTTCCTTTTATTTGTCCTCAACTCGAAAAAGTATTTTTGAATTGCAGAATGAAAGTGTAATAAAAGTAGGGTCCGACCGATTCCCGATTTTTGGCCGATGCCGATTATTTTGGCCGATACTAGCCGATGGCGATGCCGATTAATCGGCCGACTCTAATTCAAAGTAAAAGTTTTATGAGGATATTTAAATAGAAACTTGTTTAGAGGAAACACTCTCCCGGTTGCATCTGCATCACTCCACTAGTCACTAACAACAAGTTAAATATTTTATAGAAATCCCGCAAAAAAGCTAACTGCAAGTGGGTAATTAAATATTATGTTACCAGGCTAGTCTGATCTATGTTTTTAGTGCGAATAAAACTACACTATTCCACTTTCTGGCCCAACGTTTCGCTAAAACATTTTTAGCATCTTCAGGGGCAATCCAGCTTTATTAAATCTGCCACAAACCAAAAATACAAAGGCACATTGTAATTAAAAATTAATGAATATAGCATACAAACATACATATACATATATGGAATTAAAAATTATAAACAACAATTTGAGGACAAAAAACTCACAATGTTTAAGAACTTTGATTAACACCTAAATACAGCGCATCTGTACCATCTTTTGTGGTAGCTTTGTCAATACTAAAATAATAAACATTTTTATTTGTAATCATAAACAAGAAATGTAAGCGGCCGCAATGTTGTCCGTATCTTCTTTTCTGTTCATTGTCTTTGTCCTTCTTTGCATTATCCTAAGGCTTTCTAGTGTATATCGGGTTGACTCCCTTCTTTCTTTGTCGATAATCTTTGTGTTTGCGAAATCAGCTGTATGTCCACTTGTTATGATGTGTTGTGATAATGCTGTACTGCTTTTTTGTTTTCTTATATCTGCTTCATGTTCGCCTAGTCTAACACCTAAAGGCCGCTTAGTTGTCCCAATATACACTTTTTCGCATTCCTCAATTTCATTTCCCTTACATTTAATTTCATACACTACATTGTTTTGTTGTTGGATATCTACTGAGCACTTAGTTTTTGTGTATATTGACGAGTGGGTTATTTTTTATCAGATGATAACTTTTTCCTGCAGAGTACATATACATACATACATACATATGTAACAGATATACTTCACGCTGCTAAATATTTTCGCAGCGGAATTAATTAGTGCATCCGTGTTTGCACTAAAGTCACAACCAAAATGAAATTGATTAATCCGATTTGGGTTAAGGCATGCCATCGGCGCGCGTTTTTGTGATAAAATTGCTAAATTGTATTCCTGTTACAAGGAGCAAAAATAGCAAAAATGAAAGTGTTAAGTTTAGTAATATTTTGTTGAGCACCTATCATAAATACTCTAATTGAAAGGGGGCTAAAATGTTTTCCGCGGACGCTGCGATGTAGTGGTTAACAGGGCGCGCTACAATTCCGCAGAGCTTGGGTTCTGTACATTGTTGGTATTAGAACAACAGAAGCCAAATAAACAATTTTTAGAATTTTGGGCTGTCTGTCTGCATGTATGTTTGTACGCGCATCACTCGGAAACTAATGCATGAAATTGAATACAGTTAGCACCGGTGTATAGAGGTCTAACTTGAAATATCGAAAGGAAAAATCTTTGAGTGTTGACACTTGTTTGAAATTTGCAGTTTAAGTAAAATGATGAGATAAAATGAATATTGCAATATGGCTGATAAAAGAAAGAGGTTTAAGAAGGCTTACAGTTAAAAATATTTTTGTGGAAGGCTGCCACCTGTTTGAAAATTTTAATGTAACTTAATTTATAAGATAAAATGAAAATTAGCAATGTAGGTATCAAACTGAAGAGGGTTAGGAAAGTTTACTTCCGGGAGGGTTGCCACCTTTTGGAAAAGTTTTATTAAATTAAATGGGTAAAATAAACGAAATACTACAATACGAGTATCAAAGAACACAAAAATACTTTTAAGGCGCAGTGAAGCACGCCGAGTACCTGCTAGTTATTATTTAGTAAAAATATTGTATGGAGGAAAAATCTGTCACGCCCCATATGTCACGTCCGTTTTCATATTTTAATTAAAATGGACACCAAATTTCATCAAAATGGGACACATTTTAACACTTCCACCCACAAGGGTAGGAGGCATGGCAGTTGGCCAATCCTGACCATATTTCACATTTCTTCTTACCTAAGTTAAAGTAGACCATATACAAAATTTCACAGAAATTGGACCACGTTTACTATTTTTGTCCGCAGCTTTAAATATATGGGGACGTTACACTGTGTGCCTTGCCTCATTAATTTCGCATCAACTGATTTATAAATGTTAACTGATAAAAAATATCTGTCATCATTCAAAATTTCTAGCCTTCTTAAATAGAAAAAAATAAATATAAAACGTTTAATTTAAACGCTGTGCCTTGATTCAACTTACTGAAATCCTTTTTAAAGAATTGTTATTAGAATAGCTTTGAACACACTCCGTTACACCAAAATTTCTTCAATATATATATATATATATATATATGTGCGTATGTACATAACACATCTTTAAATTATCGAATTCACGCTCTATGCGAAAGCTTTCTTTCTTGTACTTTTACAGTCAATAAATTACCCGTATTTATGTGTTTCTATTTACATTTTACATACTTGTTTAAATTATCATAAACACAATAGCATTAAAACATTAAACCTTTTGTGTAAATAGAAAGATTAATTAATTGCTTAGCCACTGAACTTGACAGAACATGTTATCACCATTGGGGAGAGAGAGTAAGTTAGTGAAATGTCTGCGTGTGAAAATACCCTGTAAGCACAAACGAGCTCGAAAATGAAAAGATTTGCGGATAAAAATTATATAAATACATAGCTCTGGCATTTTCAATGGCTTTTGGGTTTTTAATTCTTTTTTCAATTAAAGTGCGAAAGAAATGCTTGTGAAACGGATAGATGCGCTTCAGATGCAGAAATGAATTAAAATATTGGATGTACACATACATACATAACTATACAAACACATATTTACGTGTGCACATTAGGGTGGTCCTTAAAAGTGGGTAGCAAATTTTTACTACTTCGATGCTACTATAGTCGAACATAACACATATAAATTTAGGTCCCGATTGGAGACGGTTCAGGCATGTCGCACAGGTGGCAAAGTTCAGATAAATTAATTTTTGTTTTTATATTATACCCAAAATAGATACTACCATAGTCGAAGATGTCACATATTAATTTTGGTCCCGATTGAAGTCGATTAATGCGTATCCTACAAGGGTGATAGTTCAGATTACCCTATGAGCCCTCTGTGACACGCCATAACCGTCTTCAATCGGGTACAAAATTTATGTCATATATGTATGTATGTGACCGTGGAAATACCGATTGAGAAGTGAGACTTCAAAAAACAGTTTATTTGATTTTAAGGACCACTCTAATGTACATATATAATGATATGATATATATAATGAAATGACATAATGAGTTACGGGCCCTTACGCATTGGCGACGGCGATTACCGTAGACGATGGTACGATGAGCTGTATGAGCATTACAACGATATGGACATAGCGCAGAGAATTAAAATACAGCGGCTCCGTTGGCTTGGCTATGTCGTTCGAATGGACACCGACGCTCCAGCTCTGAAAGTATTCAACTCGGAACACGTTAGTTGTAGCAGAGGAAGAGGGAGGCCCCCACTGCGATGGAAAGACCAAGGAAACGACTGCCGTGCTTTGTTGAACTCGGCCAAAATCGCTTAGGCGGTTACAGCGCAAAATAAGTAGAAGAAGAATTTTGATCGCCAAAAATCTCCAAAAGAATAGCAGGGGCGCCTAACAATACACAACATCTAGTTACATGGCACTGCCAGATTTGGCTGATTGCGCATTTAATCTGTTGCTTTTCGATGTTATAGGCCCAACTTCTTTAGAGAGTTTTAGCGACGAAAATTTACCCCCCAATTCTGTGCAAATTTGCGCCTGAACTATGCTGCAAAATTTTAAATTTAGGCGCTTTAAAATGCACAATAAATTTATCGAATACAGACAAATCTTAGCGGCATAGTTTTAGGCGCAAATTTATTGACAAATAGTCAAGGTTGATTATTTGTCAAGTGCACAAAATTAGGGGGTAAGTGTAGGGATTGTCATAATACCACTACTGGCGCCTTACTCTGTAGTTCGAATCGATAGTAAATTTGTTCGAATTCGAACGATTGGTACTATAAAAGTGTTAGGCGTTCGAATAGACATTCTTTTCGATTCGAAATACAGAGTAAGGGCCCTGGTCAGTCCTATACACACATATAGACCAGATTTCGAAAGTGCGTCAAAGGAAATTCTATGGAACGTATTCCTGGTCAATGCTCAACTCTTTGAGAAGCTCGATTAGAGGTTTTTCTTTTATAATACAATATAGCTGAAAATGTTCCTAAATATCTCATAGCTTGAGACTTCAAAAAGTCTCGCAATTTTATGATAAAAATGTTTGCAATTACAATTTACTTTCATATACATGTGCACATATTATGTATGCGTGTTACATTTCCTTAACTTTCTTTTCTNTACAGAGTAAGGGCCCTGGTCAGTCCTATACACACATATAGACCAGATTTTGAAAGTGCGTCAAAGGAAATTCTATGGAACGTATTCCTGGTCTATGCTCAACTCTTTGAGAAGCTCGGTTAGGGGTTTTTCTTCTATAATACAATATAGCTGAATGTTCCTAAATATCTCATAGCTTGAGACTTCAAAAAGTCTCGCAATTTTATGATAAAAATGTTTGCAATTACAATTTACTTTCATATACAGGTGTATTATGTATGCGTGTTACATTTCCTTAACTTTCTTTTCCACTCACCCAATTTTGATTTATCAACGCACTTGCTTTTCAAACTTTCTTCTCCGTCACTTAAAAATTTCTTTGCTAGCTGATTCTGTTTACTTTACCACATGCTACATATTTTTCCCAATTCTAATTTAAAGTTTCCATTTGAAGGAGTAAGAACTGGTAAGTAGGTGTAAGTAGGTGAATTTCAACAAAATTTCTTGAGTAAGTTAGAGTTACAATTTAGTTTGGCAAAATTTTAAAGTACATTTTCAAGTTATTATCTTCCAATCAACTTTTTACGCTGAACAATGGGGAAAAAAGCTAATTCGGGGAAAAGAAATAAAAATTGTCGTAAGATTGAGCACGTGTGAAAATTCTTAGTGGAATGAGAATTATTTTAACTTCATTAATAAAATACCTAGCTGGTATTAAGNGGGGAAAAGAAATAAAAATTGTCGTAAGATTGAGCACGTGTGAAAATTCTCAGTGGAATGAGAATTATTTTAACTTCATTAATAAAATACCTAGCTGGTATTAATCAGCGCAACAGAGCAGTGATTTTGAGAAGTAGAGATATTTATTAGCTGCATTTTAATGCATTTACATACGCTATGTATATTTCGGGTTTACAGTTATACTAAGGTATACTTAGAAAATAATTTGGCAATATCTTTTTAGTTAGCCACTGTATAAATTGTTTTTGCAACTAAGCGGCATTTTTTTTGCTTTAATAAGGCAGGTTCTGTAACTCGCTTCCGAGTGAATTTCCACCCCATTCAATTTGAATTCAATGTGACTTTTGTTGAAATTCACTCGGAAGTGAATTGCAGAACCTGCCTGAATATAAATATTTAGAAAAAACTCTTCACTAAAACTACAAATAAAAAGTTGCCCTTTCCGACCCATCGGTCCTCAAAGGTTTAAATTTTTTTTGCAAAACTATGGGAAATCCTATGACTATCAATTAAAAGAATTATGTTTTTGAAATAATCTACTTTGATCATAGTTAAATTTGGCCACAAAAATTGGTCATATTACCCATTGTGCAGCGTAGTTACACCCGAAGTACTAGGGGTATTCAGGCGAAATGCAATTGCAACGTTGCCAAATGTTAAACTGCAAAATTTTATCAACAACAAAACAGCCGAAAAACTCGCAGCAGTCAATACATTTCACTCTATACTAGGGATGTCAATCCCGGGATCCCGGGATGTCGGGATCCCGGTATCCCGGTCTTTTTTAAGTCCCGAATATCCCGGGATTGGTCGATTTAAATCCCGGGATTGCTGGAAACAATTTTTTTGTTAGCCAATTAAATTTGTATCGCAAATATCCCCTCAAGGGCAAATTAAGAATTTTTTGCAACCCTTAATGCTATAATTTCTTTAAGATCGCATTACCATCAAAATAAGGAATAATTTTGCTCCGCTCGAAATGGAATAGGTGATGCACTTATATATTTATTGTTTACTTAAATGTGTTAACTTTTTTATTATTACTTAAATATACTGATAATATCTTAAATTGATCTCAAACCGTGAATCAAAAAATTGTATATAGTTACATAGGCAGTTACTGCTGTACCAAATGCAGTCACTTACAAAAATATTTTGCATCGATTTTTTTTGCAATATCCAAAATATTTTTCATGGTATTTTTTTGTTAATTAAAAAAAAAATAGCTCATTTTACAACAAAAATCATGTAAATCAAAATTTTACACTTTAGAGAAAGTTGGTTTAAGTTCACCAAATCATCATAAAAATATCAAACATTTTAATCATAATTTTTACAAAAAAAATTCCATTATGCAGTTTTATAGCCCATTCAATTTAAAGCTATAAAGTGCATTTTTAAAGTTACTAAAAACTCCCTTGATTTTTGCATTGTTTTTACTGATGTTGGGCATTTTCTTCCTTATAACGAATTTTTTTGTAGCAAAAACAAAAAATATAAAATGTCGACGGGATGTTTTCGCAACTTCAAAATTGCACATACATATATATTTTTTTAAATCAACAAAAAAAATGCCATGAAAAACATTCTGAATATTGCAAAAAAAATCTATGCAAAATATTTCTGTGAGTGACCGTATATGCATTTGACCTTGTAGTACGAAAACTATGTTATAAATTAATGAAGATATGTAGATACATACATATATGTTTGTCACATTTTATGTTTGTTTTTTGTTGATTGAAAATACTGATTTATCGCCTTAATAAATATGTAAATGAATTACAATAAATTGTACTTTTTTTGTTATATCAATCTGATTTAAAATACTATAATAGGATGATCACAGATGTGTTGCACTTTTGCCTGAATTTCGGGACAATCCCGGGATCCCGGGACCTCTGAAAAACGTATGCCGAGTTTCCACTAGGCATTGAAATGACAAAAATCGTATTCCATTTAAAAAATGCCATGTGGAAATGAACTTAATGACAATTTTTTCAATGAAACGACACTATTATTTTTTATTTTGTCCATCTTAAGTCCATCAGAAGTGTCAAAGTTAGCTTTGTGCTGAAGTGTCATTTTTGTCTGCTTATATTTATTAAAATAGTTGGCCAATTGCCCAGATTTTTCCCCTATTTTGTCTAGTGGGTGCTATATTTTCATATGAACCTACAACAAAAACAATAAAA
>NW_016160681.1:0-34206 GCF_001687245.7 Rhagoletis zephyria | reverse complement strand
AATTTTATGCAAAATAACTGTCCGCGTCCGGCCAAGAGAGTGTCCGCTTAAGAGAGAGTAATTTGTTCCGAAATTTATACTTAAAACTTGGTATAGGAAAAAATGTCCGCCCAAGGGAGGTGTCCGTCTAATAGAGGTGTCCGTTAGGAGAGGTTTCACTGTATGTAAAATAAAGTTTAATAAAAAATGAAAAAAATAAAAATAGAATAAGTCAAATTAAAATATAGTCAATAAAAAGAATGACAATAAAGTAAAATAAAATAAAATAAATTTAAATTAAATAAAGTCAAATAAAATCAATTAGTATATAATAAATCTTGAAAACTCATTATAATGAATGGCGTTTTTTGAAATCCGATATGGAGGATACAAATTTGAAAAATGCTTGGATTCATTTGAATCTTAGTCGGGTGTTTTTGGACTTGTTATAGTCATAAACTTTAAAAATTCAAAATAGCGGATATAATAGCTGTGGTTTTTTTACACGCATATATGTACATCTACGCTCAACGTGTAAAAAACAATTATCGACAATTTCCATTTCCAAACAAGTGATTTTGATTTTATCGACAATTATTCAAAAGTGCACATAAAGTTTGTCGCTTAGAGCTCCATACAATTTTTAAACGCAGATACGTTTGCGTGTAAAAAACACACGCCTAATATTGAATGAAATAAAATTTAAAAAATTTGCCGCCATATTGGATCCGTTATTTAAATATTAAGAAGTCATGATCAAATTCGAAAACAGCAACCCCAAGCACTGTCGGGTAACAAATTTCAAGTGAATTCAATTATTTTTCAAAAATTTTTCCGCATATTGGATTCCATCGAAAGAAAACTTACATTGAAGATAACACAACGTCTCCAAACCGAATTTGAGGCTAAGGTCGTACTTTTACCGAAGAAGAAAACCTGAAAACTGCCTTTACTTTGCAGACCAATTAGTGTCAGCTGCTTTCTCCTAAAAGGAATGAAGAACATCTTGGATCAACATAGATTTCAGAGACTTTTGACAACCCGTCATACAGGACAATAAAAGATGCTTTGGTAAGCAGGGTGCTATCAATGATGAAAGCAATAAGCATCAGTATGGAGTTAGAAAGCACGACAAAATTGACGTTTCACTGAAGGGGTTGAACTCGTTCCTTTTTTGAGGACTATGGTTTTAGACGAGCGCTTCCCCTTCCTCACACTGAATGGCCAAGGCTTTGAAATGCAAGGCTATGCAGACGATCTGGTGATCTGCGTAACAGGGTTGCATTACGAAACGATTTCCATCCGCATGCAACCAGCACTGCGTATTACTCGAAGATGTTGTGACACCAAAGGATTATCTATTAATACCAATAAAACTATTCTTTTACTAATTCACCATTGCCACAATTCCACCATTTTCCATGCAATAGGCATTTGTGGCAGGCGACATCTCAGAAGACACTGGAATGAATATGTAGGTCAAAGGCAAGCTAAGCCGTCTATCTATCTAAATATCAAAAGAATCTTCATTTAAAATTTTTATCAGGGTTTGTTCACACAGAAAGCCGAGCGGCACCAAGCGAGGTAAGGCGTAGCGAAGCAAAGCTACTGGCGTTCATACGGCTCGGTCCCGCTTTCTGTGTGAACGTACCCACAGACTTCGAAGACTCACTGGGTATTTCACGGAACACTGCTGAACGCTTCAAACACGATCGTCTGTTAATTCTGTGAGCTGGATGAAGAAGAATGTAAAACAAGAATGTAAAATTGTTTCACCATAGACATTCGCTACTGATTGCCGCAGGTGCTAAGCACAATTTCGCCCATCAGAGAGTCGTCAGTATGGTTACTCATACGCCCTGTTGTACGACGTAGAGCTTTCATACTATTCATTTGCTACTACGCAATCCAATAGTAATAAGTTTTTATTTGAACTTTTTAGTGAAGCAAATTATGTAGGTGTTCTTAAAAATCGCAAGGAATTAAAAACGAATACTGTTAGTATTCTAGTTTGGGTTACCATCTGCTTAAAAAGTTAAATTCCATTTTAAATTATATGTTTAACGAACTTTTACAGTACGAATGCCAAAAGAACGAGATTAAAAAAAAAGTTTTGTTACGAAAACAATTTAAGGAGGATTTCCAACTGTTTATAAATTTAAACCAAATTTTTTTTAATAAATTAAATGAAGTAGTACATATTATATTATGTATGGCAACGGAATGGAGATTAATGAAGCTTTATTTTGAAAATATTTTTTAAAGGGTTGCCACCTATTTAAAAGCCAAATCTAATTTTTTCTTAAGTAAAATAAAGTACTACAATGTGGATGCCGGCCAAAAAACGTATGAGAAAGCTTTGTTTCGAAAACATTTTTAAAGAGGTTTGCCGCCCTTTTAAAAGTTAATTAAAACTCAATTAGTAAGTTAAACGAAAAGTAGAAAAATTATATAAACTCAAACAAAAGTTGTTTAACAAGCTTTATTTCGAAAATATTTTTAAAAAGAGTTGCCGCGTGTTAAATGTCTAATTAAATTTAATTAGTTACTCAACAATTTTTTACTTGAATTAGTTAGTTTAATGAAATATTACATTATGGATATCAAATGAAATTAAAAATTAATTTAATTTTATTTTATTTTATTAATTTTGTCCGAACCAGTACACGTCTTTTTCATAACACTTCCGGAATAGTTCAGGCCTACTTCAGGATAATTTCGTGACTAGTTTAGAACTGCAGAGAAATGAACTCAAACTAGTCACGAAATTGTTCTGGAGTGGTTCTGAAATAGTCAAGAACTTGTCCCGAAAAGATAACGAACATGCCTTGGAACGGTCATAAAATGGTCGATTATGAGTACCTCAATGATACCATACTAGTCCTAAAATAGACTCGAAATGGTCTTGAAATAGTCATAAATTAGTCTCGAAATGGTCTTTAAATTGTCATAAATTAGTCCCGAAATCAACACGAACTAGTACTGATATAGTCCTGAATGTTTATAACTAATCCCCGAAATGCTCCTAAAATAGTCGTGAATTAGCCATAAGAGGGTGCTGATATAACTTCGGCATGCTCCTGAAATAGTCCTGAACTTGTCCTGAAATGGTGTTGAAATAGTCCTGAACAGGCCCGAAACGGTCGAAAAAGTCGTGAGCTTGTTTCGAAATTTTCTCGAAAAAGTCCTAAAATGGTCTCAAAATGGTCCCTTATTAGTCCCAAAAAGATCCCGATCTAGTCTAGGTTTCGAACCAAGCCTGAATTACTCTCGAAATGGTGCTAGACTTAACCTGGTCCAGTCCCGGGATGGCCCTTAAATAGATCTGAACTATTCCAGAAATGTGCATCTATACTACACACAAGAAGCAATTAGAGTTTTTCTTCAGCATTGCACACCAAGTACTTACAAATTTTCTGCTGGCTTAACGCAAATTTCGGCCATACCGAGAGCATCAAAAACATTTTCTAGTCTAGATTTTGTTACGACCAGAGATCGTGCCACAGCGGCCGAGACAATCAGCCACTATTTTAATTAAAACGTTGGACCGGACTTCACGCGAGCGGAGCTGTGGGCAAAATCTAGTAAATACATACATTTCTTATTTTCCTTAAATTTCATATATAAATACCCGTAGGTACATTTTGTAAAATCTTCTAATTCATTTAAACCAATCCAACAAAAAATAATTTTATTATCTGTGCGCCCTGCTGCTGCTCGAATTGTTTCGACTAAATAAAAATTTTAAAATTTTTCGCTAAGCTATGTATCCAATTAGAAGTATTCGAGTATGTGGTGGAGTACACTTTTATTTAGCAACATCAGTTACAGTTAAATTACATAAATATTTACATACATACAATTGCACTCGNAAATAAAATAAAATAAAATAAAATAAAATAAAATAAAATAAATAAAAATTAAGTAAAATGAAATATGTAAAATAAAGTTTAATAAAAATTGAAAAAAAAAATAAAAATACAATAAGTCAAATTAAAATATAGGCAATATAAAGAATAAAAAAAAGTTAAATAAAATAAAATACATTTAAATTAAATAAAGTCAAATAAAATAAATTAGGATACAATAAATTTTGAAAATTCAGTAAAAAAATGTGTACTTTTAAATAATGAATGGCGTTTTTTGAAATCCAATATAGAGGATACAAATTTGAAAACTGATTGGAATCTTAGTCGGGTGTTTTTGGACTTGTTATAGTCATAAGCTTTTAAAATTCTAAATAGCGGATATAATATTGAATGAAATAAAATTTAAAAAATTTGTCCGCCATATTGGATCCGTTATTTAAATATTAAGAATTCATGATCAGATTCGTAAACAGCAAACCCAAACACTGCCGAGTAACAAATTTCAAGTGAATTCAATTATTTTTCCAAACTTTTTCCGCATATTGGATTCCTTCGAAAGAAAACCTACATTGAAGATAACACCACGTCTCCAAACCGAATTTGAGGTTAAGGTCGTACTTTCACCGAAGGAAGAAACCCTGAAAGCTGCCTTTACTTTGCAGACCAATTAGTGTCAGCTGCTTTTTCCTAAAAGGCTAGATGCAGACTAGCTCACCGAGGCGGCATAAAATTGAATCCTTTCGAAATGGAAGTGCTGACTTATTAGGATTATTTACTATAGTATTAATAACTGAATACATACTTTTGTGAAATTAAAATTTTGTGTAAGGGCCTTGCCAATTGCTAGTAAAGTGAACTTTGGATAGAAAATTTTTGACAACTATGAGGTGAAAACAAAAACTGTCCAGCTGCCATAACAAGAATGTAAAATGGTTTCACCATAGACCTTTGCTACTGATTGGCGCAGGTCCTAAGCACAATTTCAGCCATCAGAGAGTCGTTAGTATGGTTACTCATACGCACTGTTGTACCACATCGCGGATGTTTATTTGCTACTCCACAAACCAATAGTAATAAATTTTTGATTGAAAATTTTACACTATACAAATAATACTGTTAGTATTCTAGTTTAGGTGTCCCGTAATTCGAAGAATAATCCTAACCTACTAATAATATAAATATGTATGAAAGTTTGTAAGCGAATGACTGAGTGTGTGAGTATGTTGCTTGTTTTTTAAATATGTCACGATTTTTTACTAATATAATTTCCAAAAAGTTAACATCAGTTTCGTTAATAAGTTAAAATAAATATTTTAACATGGGTATCAAATGCGAGAGGTTTGATGGAAGCTGTACCTATTTCGAAAATATTTTTGAGTAGGGTTGCCACCAGCTTAGTAATTTCAAATCAATTTATTGTGTGGATATGTTTCTTGTTCTTGCTTTGTATAAAATTTAGCTTTTTCTATGCTTATGACTTGGAGTAATAGATGTCGTATTTTTTTAAGAGGGTTGCCACCTGATTAAAAAGTTAAAAACCAATTTCTTTAATAAGTTCAAATAAATATTTGAACATGGGTATCAAACGCGAGAGGTTTGATGAAAGCTGTACCTACTTCGAAAATATTTTTGACGAGGGTTGCCACCAGCTTAGTAATTTCAAATGAATTTGTTGTGTGGATATGTTTGTTGTTCTTGTTTTGTATAAAATTTAGATATTTCTATGCTTATGACTTAGATTAACATATATAATTTTTTTGTAGAGTTAAATTCCATTTATATTTTAAGTTCAACGAACTTTTACACTACGGATGCCAAAAGAACGAGATTTAAAACAAATTTTGTTACGAAAACAATTTAAAGAGGATATTCACCCCTTATAAATTTAAACTCAATTTTATTCATAAATGAAGTAGATATTATATTATGGATGGCGACGGAATGGATATTAATGAAGCTTTATTTTGAAAATAATTTTTAAAAGGTTGCCACCTATTTAAAAGCCAAATCCAATTTTTTCTTAAGTTAAATAAAGTACTACAATATGGATGCCGGTCAAAAAAGGTATGAGAAAGCTTTGTTTCGAAAACATTTTTAAAAAGGTTTGCCACCAAATTAAATGATGAAGGTTTCATCAACAAAATTAACGAAAAGTAGAAAAATTATATAAACTCAAACAAAAGCTGTTTAACAAGCTTTATTGCGAAAATATTTTTAAAGAGAGTTGCCACGTGCTAAATGTCTAATTAAATTTAATCAGGTACTCAACAATTTTTTACTTTAATGATTTACTTTAACGAAATATTACAATATGGAAATTTGATGCGCAAACATCTGTGTAAGGCTTTAAAAAAGCATTACGTATGTCAGTTAGGTTAGAAATTAAAAATTAATTTCATTTCATTTAATTTTATTAATTTTGTTTGAACCAGTATACATCTTTTTCATAACACTTCGGGAATAGTTCAGGAGTATTTCCAGATCATTTCGTGACTAGTTTAAAACTACAGAGAAATGAACTCAAACTAGTCAGGAAATTGTGCTGGAGTGGTTCTGAAAAGGTCAAGAACTTGTCAGGAAAGGATATCGAGCAAGTCTTGAAATGGTACCAAAATGGTCCCTTATCAGTCTCTAAATGTTCCCATACTAGTCCCGAAATGTTTCTGAAATAGGCCCGAAATTGTCTTCAAATAGTCCTGAAATCAACACGAACTAGTACTGAAATAGCCCCGAATTCCCGGAATGGTCCTAAAACAGTAGTGAAATGGTGTTGAAATTGTCCTGAACAGACCCGAAACGGTCGAAAAAGTCGTGAGCTTGTTTCGAAATTTTCTCGAAAAGGTCCTAAAATGGTCCCTTTTAATACCAAAAAGATCCCGATCTAGTCCCGAAATCGTCCTGAAAAGGCCCCAAAACGATTTCGAATCAATCCTGAACTACTCTCGAAATGGTGCTAGACTAATCGTGAACCAGTCCTGGGATGGTCCTAAAATAGATCTGAACTATTCCAGAAATGTTCATTACTACAAACAAGAAGCAATTACAGATTTTTTGCAGGATTACACAATAATTAGTTACAAATTTTCTGCTGGGTTAACTCAAATTTTGGCCATACCGAGAGCAAAGATCAAACCTTTTTTTAGTCTAGATGTTGCTCCATCCGGAGATTGTGTCTTTAACCAATCTGCCACAGCGGCCGAGACAATCAGACACTATCTATATATTAATACGCTAACGAAATCCCATAAAAATCTATTCCTCCCTACTGCTCCTATGTTTCTCAACCAATTTGAATGATTCTTCTTTTGTTCGAAAGGTATTATTTTCCGGTAGGTGCCTGATTTGGTTGCACCATCTATGAATTTTTAAATTATATAACAGAATGTATATTACTCCACCAAACAATATATGTAAGTGAGCTAGACGATTAACAGGTGTTGATGGACCTAAATCACTTCCCAGGCAAAATGAAAAAGTGTGTGAAAAAAGTGAAGTGGTCGAATTTCGACAACGGGGCGATACTAGTTTTAATTAAAACGTTGGACCGGACTTCACGCGAGCGTAGCTGTGGGCAAAATCTAGTAAATACATACATTTCTTATTTTCCTTAAATTTCATATATAAATACTCGTACATTTTGTAAAATCTTCTAATTTATTTAAACCAATCCAACAAAAAATAATTTTATTATCTGTGCGCCCTGCTGTTGCTCGAATTGTTTCGACTAAATAAAAATTTTAAAATTTTTCGCTAAGCTATGTATCCAATTAGAAGTGTTCGAGTATGTGGTGGAGTACACTTTTATTTAGCAACATCAGTTAATTGGTCGCTAAAATAACACACTGACTTTAGCACAAAAATACATAAATATTTACATACATACAATTGCACTTGGCTCTGCTCAACCTTTTTGCCATAAAAAAATTGTTGAAAACTACATAAATAGTTCATCCACTGTTCGCTGGTTTTCTGGCTTCTTCGCTTCTTTTTCGCCATTCGTTGATCTTCGAACTTTTTGTTTGTTGGTACACTGTGCTTCATTACTACGTTGTTTCATTTTAAGGCATTTATTTTTGCTTACATAATAAAGTATTTAGATCAAATTTGTTGAGTTCAGTGAAAGTTTAACCACTGTAGTTGTAGGGGGAATTTCTATGGCGCTGCGAAGGGTTGACACAAACTTCATTTGATGCGGGCTCCAATTCGGACTAATAAATATAAATATGAAAATTCACTAAAATTTCAAGTGCACTTAAATACATATGTTTGTATACTCGACAATTCTAAAATTAATCACAATTTCCCTTAAGATGCACGTACATACATATCAATTATGTACTTGTAATGGAATATCACCAAATTTGAATAATTGTTGCTACTCTGGTTGTTGTACTCATACTTCCCTGCAGTGACAATATTCGCTATCAGTAAATCGATTTATAGCTACATACGTATATGTATGTAATTAAACAAACATGTATTTATAGGTACCCGCATTAACATTACTCATACATTAGGGTGCCACACACCCCATACATAAAAAAATTGGCTCTATTTTCCCAAGGGAAATATAAAAGTTATTATATTCTAAGACTTCCGCTAAAATATTACATTATTATTTACATGAGATGGACCTAGTTGAAAGTACCAGGGACTGAGAACGCGTTCCGGTTTAGGTTTAGTGTCAATGAGTTCGAAATGTAATGTCAAGAATATTCCCACAAAAGAATAAAACGGGAAAACTAAAGTATTGAGAGCAGTTTAAAAGGGAACTAAATTAGAGGAAAAAGTTCGGGAAAATTTCCGAAAAGAACAAAATGCGAACAAAACTCTCGGAAACGATCTCAAAAGGAATAAAATGAGAACGACATTTTCGGGAACATTTTCAGTGACAATAAAATAAGAAGTAACGAGTACGCTTTCAATGAGGATCGAATAAGAACAAAAGTCTTGGAAACGTTCTGCTAGAGAACAAAAAGAAAATAAACGTTAAGGATGAGAGTGGCGTGTTGGGATGAAAAATCGTTTCGGTGATTGCAATTATTCTCTTTGGGAACGTTCCACTGGTTTGGTTCTTATATAATTCCCATTGAGATAGTTCTCGACAGTTCGGGTCTCACTTTCGTTCTTGTGAAAACATTTCCAAAGGCCCCGTCGCAATATCAGCGATCGGGTGGGTAAGGAAGAGATTATTGGTTCCACAGCAGGAGAATTCAGCCTTCACGACGAAACGTCTGATAACGGACTGAGGCTGATCGACTTCACCGGAGCCCGAAACATTTTAGTATACAGTAATAGACAAAAGCATTCATTGGCTGGACGGAGGACAAGTTTCCAGTGGTTTTGACAAAAGCACGTTTCGAGAACGGACAATTCTTTGTGCAGAAAAGAATCTACGTGTAGCCATCGTATTCGCTACTTGGCTCTCATATCCTCTTTCTGGAATGTGACACCACTGTAGATAAGGAAAGATGCTGCCTACAGGGACACGCTGCGATCGTATGTTCAGGATGTGGAGGGTTCTACCCAAGTAAGATAGCAATCCTTTTTTATCGAAAAGGGAAGGTGGAGGGTGGACCAAAAGTTTGACGGAGACATTAGAATTTCTTCTTTGTACTCATTTTTTGGTATGCGACCTTAATTAGATCTCAGCGCCTCTCAGTCTCTTGTCTTTTATACTAAAAACTTTCAAGAGACTACTGGGAATGCACTTTCGTTCAAAGCTCTACAGAATCTGCGCTCCATGAGGTGTAGTCTGCACTGGAAAATAAACAGTATACATTGTAGGCTTTTCTGGATATAGAAGAAGCGTTCAACAACGTTAGCCTAAGGGCGCCAGCGCAGTCCCTCAGCAATCTAGGGGTTGATAACTTCCTGGTAAACTGGATTTTTACATTGCTTCGTAAAAAGATTGTAAACGCTAAGCTAGGTAACAGCGAAGTCATCAAAAAGGAGCACTCCGCAAGGCGGGGTACTGTCGCCGGTTTTTCTAAGGCTCGAACACGATAGGGTGAGAGTTGCCGCATACGCGGACAATGTAGTGATTATGGTATCCGGGTTGTGCATAAATGTGATAAGCGGAATGCTTCAAAGAGCACTAGAGGAATTGAGTTGGTGGACGTACAGATGCGCACATAACACCGAGTTAAAAAGCCTTATGGCGCCCCGAATTTTTGCAAGAAAATACAGTGACGGTGTGGATGTACAAGGCGTTGATTCTTGGTTCTCTTTCAAAAAAAGTTCGGCATAATATTTCCATCAAGTAAAAAGTGGAAATATGAAGGCTTGGAATCATCTACTTTTATCGACGACTCAAAAATGGATTGCGACGTAGGGGCGGGCATGGTTTCAATCGACATATAAAATTAAAAGCACATATGACTACCGAATTCGGCCAGTGTCTTTTAGGCAAAAGTCTGCACTAACTAAGTTTGTGATGATCAAGATGGAAGGATCATTGTTAGGTAGAGAAAGGAATTATGTAAATAATTGCAATGGCAAGTAATACGATTCCACTAATCACTTACCTGTAATCGATTATGAAATGAAATGATTCATTTTTCTTTTGTATGAAATATGACCAGGAAATTTTGTTACTCATACGCCATGTATTCCCGAGTTTTATCAAGCTTAATAAGACAATAATAACAATCGATAAAGCGAAAGTGATTAGTCGCAGCGCAGTAATTGGCAGCGTTTTTAATTAATTTGATATTGGCAGCGTTTTTATTTAATTTGAAATATATCCTGTCCAGCTGAGAGATAGCCCTGCAAACCAAACTTCTCGAAATCTTGAGGAAATCGTTAGGAGTATCTAATTTCTGTAACGATTTTTAAACGAATTTTCAAAGAAAATTATATGAAGTGGTTGACACGAACTCGTAAAGAAATTTCTGTACGAAAAATAAAGAAAATTCTGTAAAAATTCTGAAAGAGTTCTGCTATGTGAACTGCATTACTTTCGTTGCTTCACAGATTTTCTTCCAAAATTTCGTAAAAGAATGGAAGTGTGCGTAATTTATTTCATTTTAGAAAATTCGGCAAAAAATCGAATTAAATCTTAACGGATTCTTTAAAATTTCTTTACAATGCAGAATACTCTGAAAAAATGGTTTGCAGGTAGGATATATCCTTAATTAAGGCAGCATTACTTTCCGATCAAGACGGCATATAGTTTATCCGTTAGGGAATTATTCCAGCGTACATCTAAAAATTCATCCAGATTAACTTTGCTTAAGATACTCACCCAAAACTTTTCGAATAGATACGCGCTTGCAGTAGTATATATATTTATAGGTTATATATATTTAGGTTGTCCTTAAATGAATGAAGCAAATTTTTACATCAGATTTCATATGCCTCAACCCCTTCGTTGATGCTACTATAGACGAAGATATCACATATAAAATTTGCTCCCGATCGGAGACGGATAAGACGGGTCTCACAGATTCCTCTATGGGGCCTCAAAAAATTTAAATAAATTTTTTTCATCTAATACCCAAAATCGTTACTACAATAGTCGAAGATATCACATATAAATTTTGGCCCCGATTGGAGTCGGTTAAGCCGTGGTGCACAAGGGTCAGAGTTCAGATTACCCTATGAAGACGTCATAACCGACTCCAATCGGGGCCACAATTTATATGTGATGTCTTAGGCTATGGAAATGTCGATTTTGGGTATTAGAAGACAAAAAATTAATTATAATTTTTTGAATCTCTATAGAGGAATCTGAACTTTGGCCCCTGTGGGACACGCCTTAACCGTCTCTTATCGGGACCAATAATTTATATGCGATATCTGTGACTGCGGTATTACCGATTGAGGGGGTGAGACTGAAAACAATCGTTGATTTGAATTTGAAGGACCACCCTAATGTACACTTATACAACCGTAAACCTTGTTCATGTCAATTTCATTTACATAATGAAAAGGATATTAAACTGCTCAGCTACAGCTACATATGTATACAGCATATTCTATTTAGTTGTTGTTCTTGCTGTTGAGCTTACTACACCTTCACTTCCGGATAAACATTTCAGATGCACTTAAGAGCGACATAGAATTTATATTTAAGGCCCTTAAGGTGATTGCGAAATGATTACAAATTTAATATATTTAGGCTGGTGGACGAGAACTTTACGTAAACACAAAAGAGTAAAATCTTTAAGTTTTGCGTATTTTGTAGATAATTTAACACATAATTTGATTATTAATAAAAAACCATGTAAATTTGATAAAGTTGCATTGTTTGCTGTCTTCTCTCTTTATCAAAGCTCTCAGTGGCCGCGCACTAAAGAAAATCTAAAGTGAAGCTACACTATTCTATCGCCCTGCCGGAAAAATCTATTGTCCAATTATCACTTTGATACATGTACTCAGGATCGATTTAAAGTTCTCTGAATTAAGTGTCGAATAGATACTTAAAAGTACCTGAGCAGGGATGGAAAATCAAATTTTCAAATTGTACTTAATGTGTGGAAAAAAATTGTACCCAACAGCTGACAAATGTACCTAAAAATTTTTCAAATCTGTTCAACAGTACGAAAATATGACGAAAATCTTTCATGCCTGATTTTGAGATAACGTTCTCCAATACCATGAGATCTGTTCAAACTGCTGGCACTTTTCGAGGCCAAAAAATTTTTTAGAATAATTTTCTTTCGTAAGCCAATAACCTCCAAGGGGGCATGCCACTGTTGCCAGCCATTACTTTCAACCTATAAAGGGCATTGTTTACTTAGGAGCCAGCATACTGGCAGTCAGGTATTGAAGGAAGATTAAGACTTGTCCGCTGGTGCTTATTTAGGCTTGGCAGAGGGTTTCTAAACGAATAGATATCAACCTTAACAAACACCAACGTAGACGATGTCTAATAAAGAAGAGTTGTGTTCGAGAGCACTCGAGAGAAGCCCAGATGGATAAGTCTGCACTTGGTTGGTATGTATAACTCCAAGGAGGAACAAATTTAGTATATTCACTTGAATAACGTGCTACAACCATACGAGATTTCTACACTAAGCATTGAGATGTTAAAGTAAGTACTCAGCACTCTCAAAAATACCCAATCTTTGAAAGTATCGATACCAAAGAACTCGATCCTCAAAAGAACTCGATACTTCCCAACACTGCAAATCATACCATATAAGTCCCTTCTTATGCCCGTCATATATATTTCGTGGATGCCGACTTCTGATCAGGAAATCCTGGGCCAACGCATTTTTTATAATCAACATTTTTTTTCTTTCCTTCGCTGTGGTGTAGTGGTAAGCAGTGTGCGCTTTCACTCCGCAACACCTGAATTCAACCCCTAGTCAAAGCAACATCGCAAAAAAAATATAGAAAAAAGGTTTTTTTCTTAACAGCGGTCGTCCCTCGGCATGCAATGGCAAACCTCCAGGTGCATTTTCGCCATGAAAAAGAGCTTCTCATAAAAATTCAATCGCCGTTCGGAGTCGACGTAAAACTGTGGGGCCCTCCGCTTTGTGTGACAACATAAAGGCGCACGCCACAAATCGGAGGGGAAGCTCGGCCAAACACTAACATATGTGTAAACGCCAATCTATTATTATTATTAATTAAATTTTTCAGATATTTTATTTTTAAAAAGGAAATATATATTTTTTAGTTTAATTAAATTTTTAGAAACTAATTTTCTTTTTTTCTTTTCTTTTTTAATTTACATAATTTTTTTCTTATTTGAATTGTCTTTAATGGTTTGGTTGTTATTGTTTAGAAATAAATATATTTTTTAAATTAAATTTAATTTTTAGAAACTTATTTTATTTTTTTCCATTTCTAAATAGTTTTTTTTTTTTTGGTTTTTTAGTTATATTCAACAATTTTTAATGACCTTGCCTCCTATTGTGGGGAGGCATAAATAATTTTGAAAAAATGGTAGAAGTGATAGATATTTCGGAAATGACCACATTTCCTCATCAGATATCTTTTTTTAGTTATTGTTTTTAATTTTTAGATTTTATTGCGTAAAAAGGATAATAGTTTTTTCATTTGCTTTTTACAAAGTTATTCTATTTCGTTTTTCATTTATTAATTTAATTTGTTATTCTTTTGTTAATTTAGGTTTCTTTTATTTTTCTCTTTTTTATTGTGTTAAAACGAAAAAAAGATATTTTTTTGTTACCATAAATTTTTAAGACCTTATTAAATTTTAAAAATTTTTTTTTTAATAAAAATATGTTTATTCTAAAGTAATTTTTAAACAATATTTATTATTTTTTGATAAAATTGTTTTCTTTTTCTAATTTAATTTTCTTTTGTTTATTAATTTTTATTGTTTTAAAACGAAATAATTTTTTTTTAAATCTAAATTAATTAAAAAAAAGCGTATGGCCAAAAGGCGGACAGCATAACGCTAAGGCTTCCTGGTTAGCTGATCTTCCTATTAGTCTTTCGAAAGACAGTAAAGAGCTTTCAAAGTAGTTTCCAGAACGGACAAATGTCTTACGAAATACTTTTGCCTTTTTAAAGACTGTGGAAAAATAGTTGCTTTCTTTAATGAAAGGAATTATGTACATACACATACACATATTAACTGGCTTCACTGCCACTTTTCCTTCATTGTCACTCAGTTTTTTTTTTGTTTCTTTCTAATCTCCTCATTCTGTATCTTAATTGTCTACCGACATCTTCTATCAGCTTTAAGTTTTTGTTTCATTTCTCCGGCTCTCAACATCCTTTCTATGCTTGTCTGCACTTTTTGCGCTTCACTATTGGGAAGACTCAGACAATGGTGTAAAACGTTAGTGACGTTGATTGAAATCTGGTGATTGATGTGGGAAACTTTATGAGAAATTTAATGGGTGGTGGAGTAAAGACCGGAAGGGTAGAATGGCAATTATAATACAATAGCAAAATATGCTTTGACGAATACATACGTACACATATGTGTTTATATATACATAGATATGTATATACATTCCAATACCACACAAAATATGTATTTGTGTTGCAAGTTAATTAGAGAATAATGCCGCTCGTGGCAAAATGGGCAAATATGTATGTATGTAGTTGAAGTATGTGTTAGGAACTTGAACAGGATTTGCTATAATTTTCATGCTTAATTTAACTTTAGATGTACATACAAATTAATCAAAACATAAATTATGCAAGTAACTCAATTAAGTAAGCAGCAGTTATCAGTCAATTCGTTGTGTTTTTATTTGGGATGTTCGTTCGGGAGGTGGTGAATAAACTACAGAGGGATTCTAGAAATCGCTATGCTAAATTTCTATTGTTAAAAGTTTCCAAATAACAAACATAAGGGCCTAAAAATATGCAACGCGCAAGCCAAAGGGGTTCAATGTAAAGTCGTAGGCATTATGGATATGTTGGATTTTACTTGTAGGCGCTGTATATTTTTAGGCAAAAGCCTTAATCCCTTAGAGATTTTTAGAGATAGAAATTTAGCGTGACAAATTCTAGAATCTCGCAGTTGTACATATATTTTTGGTGTTATAAAATTTAGCATTATTTTGTATTCCAAAAACTGGACATAATTTTATGGTAATTTAAATGTGGGTATACATTTTTCTTTTTAAAAAACGGGGCATAATTTAGTGGCCAATTAAAAACTGCACATAAGTTTTTGACTCTATAAAACGGAGCACATAAAATTAATGGAAGCAAAGACTATTTAATTATGAAAATTAAAAAAAAAAAACTAATAGTAAAAGGAGGACATTTGCAATGCCTATTTTTTAAGCTCATATTTTACACCAACTTTTGCACATTATTTCAAATTTAATCCACCTTTTTAGTGTTTATTTTATACGCCAGGTTTTTTAAAGTTTAAAAAATTTTGTTCAGCTTTTAAATGACCAAAATTATTTATGTTTTTGCAATGCCAAAAAATCTAGATGCATTTTTGCCTAAATAAGAACTCATGCCAACTTTTTAAAGCATGAAAAAATTATGTCCAGCTTTTAAATTGCCAAAACTTTTTGTGCAGTTTTTAAAATGGCTAAAAAAAGTATGCAAAATTTTTTATTGACCGAAATTTTATGGCAGATTTTTAAGTGCGAAAAATATATTTGGATCGAAATTCATTAGTTTATTTATTGGCAAAAAATTTATCTCCGGTTTTTAAAACACCAAAAAATATGTCGGTCTTTTTAATTGCCAAAAATTTATGTCTACTTTATAAACGACCAAAAATGTAAGCTCAGTTTTAAAATGCTCGATAGTTTATGTTAATTTTTGAAATGACCAAAAATGTATGCCCCAAATTTTATCATACCATAATGCTTGAAACACAATACCCGGCGAACGGCAAATTTCGCCCAGCAGAGCGATGCCGACGACCAACTTTTGCCCAGCTAATTCGCTTACTGAAGCATAAATAGAGCGGTATCGAGCGGTTCGAATGCTGTCAGCTGATAAGGTGACCATGTTTCAAGAAGGAAGCTTTTACAACGAAGAGGGAAAATACCAGCAAGAAAAAGTTTAAAATATAGAAATAGTTTTTAAATATAACTACTAGTAAACTTACGTTTAACTAGATTAATCTCTGATAGAAAAATATAAGGTATATTATTTTACTTTTTAAAGTATGGTCATCATGGCCTTTTTTGTCGTTGCCGTTGACCGCGGCGATAGAAATAAATCTATCGTCGCGAACAGTCGTCGAGCAAACTTCGTCGTTTGCTTTGGTTGTGCGCGTTCTCATATAAATCAGTGTGTTTTAATTATTTCGGCGAACATTCGCGACGAAAAATTTGCCGTTCGCCGGTGTTGTGCTTCAGCTTTAATGTTATGTCCAGTCTTTAGCTTACCGTACATGTATGCCCGCATCTGAATGACCAAACATCCGTCTCAGTTTTTAGATCAGAGTTAGAAGTGTTTGTGAAAGGCCAAAAATTTATGTCAAGCTTTTTAAAAACCAAGAATGATATTTTGTTTTTAAATGACCAAAAATTTAGTTTTTCTAGTTTGTGAAATTAAAAAAATTAATGTCCAGTTTTAAACCACCTAATTACATTTCATTCTCTAACTGACAAAAAAATACTGCTCAGTTCTCAATTGACCAATTATTTATGGCCAGTTTTAAGGGACCACCAATTTATGTCCATTTTTAAATAACTTAAAATATATACCAAGTTTTTAAATGGGCAAACTTTTTTGCTTTACAGCATTTATTAAATGTTAGGGCAATACCGCTTACTTGAAAGTGTATGTCTTAGCAGATACAATACATTTNTACTGCTCAGTTCTCAATTGACCAATTATTTATGGCCAGTTTTAAGGGACCACCAATTTATGTACATTTTTAAATAACTTAAAATATATGCCAAGTTTTTAAATGGGCAAACTTTTTTGCTTTACAGCATTTATTAAATGTTAGGGCAATACCGCTTACTTGAAAGTGTATGTCTTAGCAGATACAATACATTTAGACCCTTTTGTTGTTTATTTCCATGTTATTAATAGCAATCTTCGCATAACCCATACTTGTCCATGCTCATTATTATATTCACTTATTTCATTACGCATGTATGTATGTACATATGTATAATCATATTAAAATATACTTACATACAATGTCCTTCGCAGTTTTGGCTATAAAAATGAGTCAGTCTCAAACAATCTTGCCAATTTAGTCAATATGCTGCTAAAGCCATAAAACTTGAAAAGCCAAAGGGAGCCATGTCAATACCAATACGTACATTTGTACATACACAATCGTAGTAAGAAACATTACACATGGATNCAGTCAATATGCTGCTAAAGCCATAAAACTTGAAAAGCCAAAGGGAGCCATGTCAATACCAGTACGTACATTTGTACATACACAATCGTAGTAAGAAACATTACACATGGATACATAAATACATATGTACATATATATGAAACTTAAATAATAATATAAAACTAAGCACAGCTTAAGTATTAGAAAAAACTTTCTCTGTTCAAAACATACATATGTATCTAAGTATGTAGTTACTTAAGCGTTCCACAGCAACAATTTTCCACTCTCTAGTTTATATTTTCAACAGTATGTATAAAAAGAAAAATCTCGTAAATCATCAGATCCATCAATAGTGATTTAATATTTCATGGGCGGGTGAATGATTTCATCCACACAAATGCCGAAGGTCACTAGGAGTAATTTGATAGAGAGGGGGAGAGCGTGGGAGCGAACATCTGACATACTTAAGTCAAGCAAATGCAGTGCTCGTTAGCAATAAGTTTATTGAACCGCAATCAGGGATGCCAACTCTCTTAGGGCTGATTCCCCGAAATTCCAGAAAAAAATGTCCTATTTTTAATGAAATTCCCGCAAATGAATTTAGCTATTTAAGTCATTTTCATGATACAAAAAAAAGAAAGTAGTTTCATTTACTCACATTCCTTGTTGTTTCCAACCACTTGACTTTTAAAAAGTTTATGACATATTACTAAAATTATGCTACCAGATTCATTAGCAACGAAATTTTGTTTCATGAAAAATTAAAAAAAAGTAAGGGCTCCTGGGCCACACTGGAGAAGTCAAACTTACGTTACCTATCTATTTTGTTTCATAACCAATATACAAACATATATACATATGTACATATACAGTTCCTTTTGCTTAAGGTTATATATTTTTTATTTTTTATTTTCTATCCAGAACCCTAATTACATTAATGTTATTCTGTTTTCCTTTATCTTCATTTTTATCTTTATACTCTATCGATAACAAAATCGATAGAAACATCCAAGAAAATATCGATAACAAAATCGATGACAAATTCGATAAAAATTTCGACAGCAAAATCTGTAATAATATTGGTAGCAAAATTGATTAGAAAATCGATAAAAATACGATAAATAATCGATAACAGAAATCGATAAAAATATCGACAAATAATCGATAACAGAAATCGATAAATAATCGATAACCAAATGGATAACNAGAAAATATCGATAACAAAATCGATGACAAATTCGATAAAAATTTCGACAGCAAAATCTGTAATAATATTGGTAGCAAAATTGATTAGAAAATCGATAAAAATACGATAAATAATCGATAACAGAAATCGATAAAAATATCGACAAATAATCGATAACAGAAATCGATAAATAATCGATAACCAAATGGATAACAAAATCGATAAAAAATCGATAGAACAATCGATAACATCAAAGATAAAAATATCGATTATTATATCGATAAGTTCCGAGAATCCTGAAAATCTCTCCTCGTCCTCAACTTTTTCTTTATATTTATCTTTGTTTTTACTTTCAGGTTTATCATTTTCTTCATCTAGATATTCCCCTTCATCTTTGCCCTTACATATATAATTAAAGTGTTTAAATTTACCTTGCTCTTTATTTTTGCCTTTATCTTTACGTATCTTTTAATGAAGTTGATTAAAAATATTAAAACAAAAGTCTTGCGCCTTTCCAAACTGCAAGGGATTGGAATTCAAGTTTTTTGTTTGATAACAAGTTGCTAACGCAAAATATTTTGAAATCTCTAAATGAGGTGCCGTTATCCATGAAAGAGGAAGTCTAGGTAAAATGTTTGTCCAGCAGGTTTTAACTAATTTGTAACTTTTTTAAAAAGTTTTGAGAGGAGCATGAGGATCAATACCACTTTTTGATATATACATATGTACATTATATTTTGGTCAAAAATTATGAAATGAAACTACCTTCGTTTTGTAAAATGAGGCACTTCATGCTAATTTTTTTATTAAAACGAAACCTTAATAAGGAAAGTCCTTTTAACATTTCATGTTTATAATGTATGTATAAAACTACATAATGTGAGAGCTTGGTGGCGACAATGAAACGAGAAAAGAGAGTGTCAAACGAAAGTGGCAAATTTCTCTAAAAACCACACGGTTGCATTAGGCGATTACGTTATTTTCATAATAATCACTAGGAATGTTCTAATAAAAAACGTTTGTATATTGAATTCCTTTAAAATTTAAAGCCATTCCCCGATTCCCCCGATAAATTCAAATTCCACTAAAATCGGGGAATTCTTCCCTAGTCGGCATCACTGACCGCAATACATTTTTGATATGTCGCCGGTCTGTAGCGCGTGTTAGTACTATTAGACGTTATATGTATGTACATATCTACATAGTGTGGAATAAATGAGAGCAATGCAATAAAAAATAAATTACGACAAGACACAAGCTGACAAGCAAGTAGTAGCGGTGATATTTGCCACAGCCAAAGAATAAGAAAATAGATAAATATTGCAGGTGTGTATGTGTATGCTTTCGTAATCGTCCTTTTGATTTAAAGGAAAGCCCTCATTGTTTTGTAGGAGCCTTTAAAAGGGCATCTTAAAAAGTTACATCCACCCAGAAGGTAGCAAGATGAGTTGGAAGAAGGTTCTACGATATGTTTAAGAATGAATTTCTTCTAAAATTTGGTTTGGAAACAGACCGGTCTCCGTGTTGTTTCATCTTCAGTGTCATGTTTCGTAGAACGAAACCGATTTGTTTGGAAATCAAAAACTGCCATGAATTTATATTGGCTGCGTTTCTTTATACATTCCGGATAATCCCATTTCACAGCCGGAATAAACAGAATGCGTTTGAAATATACGTTAACATATCATCAGGAACGTTCTAAAGAATAAGTAAACAAAAAAGTTTATTCCAAACATTCAGAATGAATAAAGAAATGCAGCCATTGTGTTTATCAATACATACAGTATACAGGAGAAAATTAAGTTTTGGACCCTAAATCCCTAAATTTCCACAAGCCCTCGATTATAGGATGATCCCCCAAGTTTTCTTTTGGATTTGTGCATCAGTACAGAGCATTTCTGCAAAATGTGCTAGTAATGTGGTAGTAGTCAGGTGATAGTTTAGTCTGAAATGTCCTAAAAATTAAAATAATAAGTTAGTGTTTGACCGAGCTTCTCCCCCGATTTGTGGTGTGTGCCTTGATGTTGTGACACAAATATAAGGAAATATGTAGCCGGCAAAAAGTATCAAGTAACTTTTTTCGCAAGATTAACCGATTTTGAGAAAATTCAATTAAAATGTGGTGACGTTTAGCTTAGCGCTAGTGCTATCCGTCTATCCGGATATCCGTTCAGATATTCGTTTATAAGGATAAAATCCAAGATATCAAGATATGCGGTTAACACACGTTTTATTTTATTATACGGATATTCGGTCCACAGCCGGTTCATATTCAAAACATATTCTATTCGGATATCCGGTTAATACTCGTTCACTTTTGTTACCCGGATATCTGCGTATGCGGATTTTTCAGATATTCGAATATTCGGATATTCAAAAAACCGCATAGAATTCGCAGCTCATGTCTTCTAAAATTCCATCTCTCCCGCATAAGGTCGTTTACCCTATCACAAAATCGTTTGGCACCGAAGGATCTTGAAAACTTTCTTTTCTTGACTTTGCTTTTATTTATTTTTTGTTTCCCATTTCTTTTTTTTTAGCTTCTTCTTTTGTTTTCTTTTCGTTTCTTTTCTTTTCTTTTCTTTTCTTTTCTTTTCTTTTCTCTTCTTTTCTTTTCTCTAATTTAATTTAATTTAATTTAGTTTAATCTAATTTTATTTTATTTTATTTTCTTCTGTTTTCTTTTGCCTCTCCTCTCCTCTCCTCTCCTCTCCTCTCCTCTCCTCTTCCTTTGCCTTTCTTCTTCTAACTCTTCTTCCATAATATTACTTGTCACTTCGTTTTAGTTTGTAATGATTCGTTTTAATTGACTTAATTTCTCTGTTTCACTTCTTTCAAGTACTTGATTTTATTCAGTGCTGTTTAATTTTAAAATATACTAATGTTTCCCTTATACTCATACCAAAATTTGATTCACTTAAATCCCCGCGCATCCTTCGTCCCTTGGTCATCTTTGTAATGGTTTAAACTTCACTTGAACTGCTCCACACTTATCCATAAGAACAGAATGTATTGTTGTTTGTGGTTTATCCTTTCCGGCAGCTTGACCTCAACCGTTAGATTACTTAGTCCGCTATGTTTTTTGCCAATCAACTTTTTTGGCTTTTATCAATATACCATGTACTCGTATATATACATATGTATGTACATACATTTCAACAACATACATACTATGTACATGGAGAGACCAGTGGTGTGTTGGTATTTCTCATCCCGTTGATATCCTTCATACATCTTTTTGCATTTTAATTTGATATTTCTGTGCAACTGAGCATATGTACATATGTATTATGTATGTTTGTATATTTTCACTCTAGTTTTAAAATTTTCAATTTTCATGGAATTTTTACCACACACATGGACTCGCATATGTTCAAACTTTTAATTATGAGAATAATGAGAAATATTTTGTTAAGTAATTCGAAATTTATATCGCACTGCTTGAATTGTCTCTCTGCAATCAGAATGAAAAATTTTGTGTAACTTTAAAAGTATGTACATTTACGTTTGATTACGTTTTGTACGTTTGCAGGAAAATATTTACTGCTAATGAGATAAATGTGCAAAAGAATGATACATATATAAATAAATATTTATAAATATTTCACTTTCGAGGAGTGGCCTTCGTAAAATATGTAAATATGTATGTATGTAAGTACAAATGTGTATACACGGAGAGAATTTTTTTCTTAAAGTACCCAGAAAATCTAGACTTATTATCAAGAAAATCTAAGAAAATATACGTAATTGGAAAAAAAACAAGAAACAGATTTAAACTTTAACAGGGGAAAAATTTAAAAAATTACAGTTTCTTTTTTTTAAATTTTTTACACTTGTGCTAAAGCCTGTTCCTTTGGAAAAAAATGAAGCTACCAATAGCGGGGTTTACACGATCCCACATGTGTGTAAACGCTAAAACAACCGCTTGACACACATATTGGAGAAAATCAATGGATAAATAAGAAGGTAATGATTGGTCAAATGAAAATGCACAAGAATTTTTTGTATGAAAAGAGTGTTACTCATACGCCACGTACGCCAGAGGAGATAGAGTGTTTGCACTGAAAGCAAGATGTGTCAGAAATGATTATTAAACTTCTCAGAAATTATCAGGACTATCGAAAAGTGATGTATATACAGTTTAAGGAGAAGTTTATTAGCTTTAATTTTCCGTATCTCCTATTACGATTATTTAATTGGTTCGTAAGATATGCATGATTAAGTGAAACCAGTTTTTTTATGCTGAATAGCGGTAAATTGCAAATATCTCGAAAAGTTTCCATATAAAAAAAAATTATCTCGATTTTCCAAATCATCGAGCAATTCTACATAGGAATTAGATAGTGGAATCTATAGAACATGTTTGCTGTAAACCAGTGCTTTTTTTATAAATTAAGAATTTTTATTTTTTATAAGTCATTTTACTCGCGTGCCATTCGAGAGATTCAATGTTCGAGTCCTAGAGAAGGGGATATTTTTTTTTTATTTAAGTTTTTTTATTATAATTTTAAGAGAAAAAATATTATCTCATTAATTTTTATGGTATTTGAGTATTTAGGTTTTTCTATATGTAAATAATTTATAATTTCCTTTAAAAAATAATTTCCTTGTTTATTTTCAAATTTTTTTGCTTTCAACAGTTAAAATTTCTGTGGAAACCGTGGCTAGTGTTTGTATATATGTATTTGTATACATTTCTTATGCGCCTGTTACACGTTTATAAAGAATAGAATAAGAAATGTTTGACTTCATGTATAAATTATTTTCTTGTTTATTTTCAAATTTATTTCTGCTGTTTTGCTTTCAAAGTTTGAGCAAATTAATAATTGTTTTCTCTTAAATTTAGAAAATTTGAGAAAATCTTGCTTATTTGGTGCCTTTGATGTCCCTGAACTAGGCACCCATGTTCTCCGCATGCGACACATTGAATGTGGAACCGCGCCTCGCTAGTTCGTTCGGTGTCTGGTGTCCGTAAATGACCCTATGTCCCGGCTCCCAAATTTGGGTAATTGATTAGAAATAGCGGCAAGCTGTCTCCTTCAGTCATCCACTAGTTGAAATATTGGCAATACTTATTTATTTATTTAGTACATATCTGCTTTCGCAATAACATTACAGACGAAAAGAGCACAAAATTAATTTTGAGCTATTAAAAATAATACATAAATAAAATTAAAAATAGGAATCCAAAAGATTTACAAAAAGCTGTCTTTACATGAAGTAACCGCAGGTTCGCAAGTGGGTATTCTGCTCCCACACTAGAGTTGGGTTGGCATATGAAAAAGTGGAACAAAGAACAACGTGGTGAACTTAGCTCAGTCGGTCGAATACTGGCTTTGTACGCTGGGATCGCTGTGTCGAATCCCAGTGACTGCGGTGAAGAAGTCTGATGAGGAGATATCCGCAATAGCAGCTATAACTTCTACTTGTATATGAGGCATTTCACGTTAAAAGTCCCAAGCGCGATGAGCGGTGCAAAACAAGCTCCTTTTCGACTAGCTGGGAATTAGACAGAAAATAGGAAAATAGTTCGAAAACTATGATTTCTATAGATTTTTGTACGGGCTATCCGATGGTACTATGCGTTTTCCAAAATTTTCCCGTTTTCATGGTGAAAATTCTGAACGAAATTTTATTTGTAATTTTTCTCAATTTGGTCATTTTTAATATTAGCTTCTTAGTTATCTTCAATCGAAAGATTAACTCTTTTTACATAGAAATCATTAATAAAAAAGGGATTTTTTATTTGTTTCCAGAGTTATAAAGTCTTTTAGAGCCATTAAAATCGGATAGCCCGTACAAAAATTTATAGAAATCATAGTTTTCGAATTATTTTTCCCATTGGGACATTTCATTGATCGCTTCATATATGTAAATTATTGTTGTTTTCCACACCATTTTCCATAAAAACCGGCCTCAAGCTCAATGAAATTGATAAAGATAAATATAAAGATGAAGACAAAGATATAGATAAAACTAAAGGTAAGAATGAAGATGAAGATTAAGATAAGGATAAAGGTAAAGATAGAGATATACAGTCAGTCAATAAAGTTTAGGTACAGCGAATTTTTTACAATACGGGCAACTATTTTTTAAATATTTATTTTTCGATAATTTTTTATAAAAATATGGTCAATTCTACAACAAAAAACCCAAAAATCAGGGTTCCGAACCTTGTGCAAAATTAAAGAACTAAAATTGAATGGGCTAAAAAACTGCATACTCAAATTTTTTCTAGAGAGCGTAAATAAAAAGTGAAATATTTGAATGAAATTTTGCAGAATTTTCTTTAATTTTGCACAAGGTTTGGAACTTTTCTTTTTGGGGTTTTTGTTGAAGAATTAACCATATTTTTATAAAAAATTTGCGAAAAATAAAATATTTAAAAGGTAGTTGCCCGTATTGTAAAAAATTCGCTGTACCTAAACTTTACTGACTGACTGTATGTAAATAAGGTGGAAATAGAGATAGGGATAAAGATAAAGAGGTACCTCACCTCACCTCACCTCACCTCAAGCATCAAATTTTCAAATGCAATTCCGAGACCATTTCCACAATATTCTGAACAGACCTTATGTATGCCCCTTGTGCATCCAATCAACACGTCCATTTGTCGCACTATCTCTTAAGAAAGTGCAACAAATTTCAGAGTAAAGTGCACGCAAGTACTTGCACTCTTGCATAAAATAATCTTTAATAAGGAAGTAGCACAACAAACACAATATCAACAACAGAAATTTGTACAAATGCAGTAATTTACTGCAACGCTTTTTGCAATCAGCAAACAACATAAAATGACAAAAATCAGCAGGGATCCTTATTGCTGCAATGAAAAATAGCTTAATAAATTTCGTTTTTCTTTTTCACTTAACAATCTAAGCTTGATTAACGAATACTTATTAAAGAAGCTTTACCTTTAAAGGTAAAATCGTACATATGTAAGTATTTTCCTCAACTTACTCAATTCCATCTACTGGCAGCTATTTTACGAAGTGGAAAATTGCGCAAAATTTTATCTGCGTCCAGACGCTTTTGTACGCGCTTTGTCACTTATTTTTTATTTTTTCAATTCAATTTCATGCGCAGTTATCACATTGCTGCTGTTCCCTTTTTTGGCACTCTATTACATACATACATAGATATACTATATGTATGTACATACTTCCCATCACTGGCTAGAATCTTTTTTCACAAATTTGATTTTCATGCAAATTTTAGTACCCTCTTTTTGTTTCCTTGTTTCGTAAATGCGAATTGCGCGCGCTTTTTCCATTCCAACAACAATTCACAATAAAAGCAGGAAAGTCAAATGAAAGCAGTGAAATCAGCAGTGGTGTAAAATATGAGTAGCGCTATTAGTAAAAAACATATGCATGGGGGGGAGGGAGGGGGGAGTTGAGTTGTTCGATGGATTTCGTGTGCGTGCGTGCGTGCATCTGTGTTTGATGTGGCTTCCAGTCGCAGTAGTTAGTAAATGGTAAACGACAGCAAATTGGCTGGGATTCAAAAGTAATACACTCGCAATTGTTATTGCTGTTGTTGTTGGCGCGTTTTTACACACTCTATACTCCAATGGCGCCATTAACTGGTCACGCTGCCAAAAGCTCATAGCTGATCCTCAAGTGTAGAGGAAGCTGCGGTTTTGAGCAACATTTAAGGAATTTAAAATAAATAATTTTTACCTTATATTGAAATAAGAAGACTGCTTTCTTTGCTACTTTGTGAGTTTGTATGTGCTCGCGCCCGTGCTCGCATACCACGGATTTCCAGCTCTTTTAGTCAGTATACAGATTATTATCTTACCTTTCTTCATTGGGGTAAACAGACGGTAGCCGGCTAAGCCCAGCCCAGCGCAGCGGCTTTAACTTTTGCGAGCCACGACTCCCTGTCACCAGTTACACGTACTGAAGGGTGCCTAATCCGAACGTGTTGCTATCCTCCCTGAGTTTAATGTTGTTTAGTGCGGTCTGGTCTATCGTGAGGAGCATATCGCTCCCGCTCTTCGTCTTGCAAGTTGTTAAAGACACCACGTGAGACGTGCTCAGCCCGAAATTCTCTAGTCCAATTAGTTTCAACATAGACTCCGTAACCGGCGGTGGCATCCACATTGAAACCAACGCTCATACCTGGAGAATTACCCACAGCTTCGCTCCTGGCCAAGGCGTACCAAAGTCGTTGATCACGAGCGTGACGAAGTCCAAGGCCCACCTATTGGCACAGCCAACGACCTTAACTTTCTTTTGCCATCCAGTACCGTCGGCCTTAAGCATAAAATCCATCAGCCGAGCCTCCACAAGTAGCCAATTATTTGGCGCTAGCTACCCATATGCGTCGAACTTGCCGATAATGGCCACCCGTAAATCCATAAGGGAATGGAAGGCCACAATGGATTTCGGTTTTTTCATTTTCCTCATAGACGCCTCGTCGGATCTAGTCCTAACTTTATCGCTTTACCAGCAGCAGTGCCCTGAACGTCTTGCTTCTTTGTGGGACTTTCAGAGGCTGAGACGCTGTACGTCTCGAATTTTGCAACGGCCTTCTTGTGCTTCTTTACGAGATCCCTGCTACGAAAGTTGAATCTCTTTTCCCATTTTTTTAAGGAACGCAACAGATTACTTGTAGCCATTGTATAGCTCCTTCTTTGTCTCCAGGCGCTCACTGAACTCAGAAATCATTTCCAAAAAGGATGACCTTTAGGGGTGAATGGCAGGGGAATTCAGTTCTGATCTCGTACTATCATTCAGAAGCCATCTACTATGTAGATTCTAAACTGATGGCATCAAGTTAGATCTAAAGATAGGAAGTGGGATATACTTGCCCGAAGTCTTACTCAGCCTCCCTCACATTTCTTCTGCCAGACCTCTACTTGTTTCAAACTGAACTAAAGGCAATCAACGAAGCTGTGACAAATTTACATCGAAGATTGTCATGGAATATAGAAGTACTCTAAATGAGCTGGCAAGGAGTTACGACACTTATGTTGTATGGGTGCCAAGATATACGATCTCGCAAGGAAATGAACTTTACAATCTGCAATCAATACCGCTCGTAATGCCGGCATTACGTTCTCTTCTTGCGGTTGAAGAATATTTATCGTACGGGTCCAAAGTTGGATAAGCGCAGAACTCGCCCTCTCCTCCGATTGGAGCGACCAATATTTCGCATTGGGCACTAACTGATAGGAACCAGCGCACCTTCTTATCGAATCACTATTGTGATGGAATTTAACAGCCTTTTTCTGTGTCACGAACGATAGGCTACACAAACGATTCGTCCGGCGGCATCATTCTAGCCGGTTTAAACTCAGCTGAGAAGAAGACCGATAGAGTAATAAAATCGCAATCAGAGATGTTGTCGTCTGCAGATGAATCGTTCGTGATATAGAATAAGGCTGTAAATCAAAAGTCAACAAATATCATCGAACATCCACCATATTCTTCTCGTATGACTTCGTAAGAAATTTATGGAAGGAATTGAAGGCTGTGTTATATCCAAGAGAGCCTTCTTCGAAGGTGACAATATAAATCTTTTATTAAATGAAAATTTAACAGTACCCTGTGCGTTAGAAGGTACATGTGCCCCCTCATACATATATACAATGCCCCAAACAAGTGACGATGTGTTGATTTATTTTTTAAATATTCAAAATTTTTTCAACTTAATTTTTATTTTTTTATTTTTTTATAAAAATATTGGCCAAGCTTTAACAAAAACCATCTATCCATCCATCATTAATACCCTATTGACATCGTTCATTTTGCGATTCTATCGAACTGATTTCAAAACCAAAAATACCGTTAGAAAGGTATTTTTATGTAGATGAGGGTCGTTTTTATTGAATCAAAATAAATTCAGCCTAAAAAAAATCTAGTTATCGATAGTTATCAAGCGACCGAAATTTATCGAATAACCGAAGTTATCGCAATTTATCAAGTTATGCATGTTTATTGAGTTATCTCAACGTACCGAATTGTTCAAATTTGAATTTTATCATGCTTGCCGAATCCTGTTACCTGAGTGTAACGAGTTATCTAAATAAATATATCTTACGAAAAATTTTAGCTAACCAAATTAACCGAGTTATCGAAATTTATAAACTTATCCAACGTTTATCGAGTTATCGATTTATATCGAGGTATATACATCTTTGAGTTATCGAAATTTGTCGAGCCTTCGAAATGCACAGTTTTAAAAATGTATCGAACTTTGTTGAGTTATCGAATTTTAGTAATTTGGAAATTCATCGAATTGTCGATATGTATCAAATTGTCGAACAAACTGGAGTGTATCGGGTCAATTTCAAGACCTGCCTTAGTCCCCCGAAGACTTTCAAAGATTTAAAAAATTGCACGTTTTTCCATATAAACATAAATTTATTGTAAAATAAAATGCGGGAGACCGTTCGCAACAAAATTTCAAAATGTATGCATTTAAACCAACATTTTGCTATGACAAAACTTTACTTTGCAACCCATCGCCCTCCATATGGCTACTGGGCGACTATAGACATTTATAATCAAGTAATTTCACTAAATTTTGTATGCTTTCAAAAAATTAAGTCCATAGCCGAATAGTCTCAGTCCTGTCGCGCCTGCTGTGCATGAATTTTTCTACTACTTTTATTCGTGCTCTCTTTGCGTCTAATAGTTTTCCTAGTTTTCCACTTTACATCACTCCGCGCTGTCTTTTTCAGCCAGCCAGTAAGCCCAGTCAGCCAGCAGCATTTGTGACGCCAGTCTAAGATAGTTAATGTCACACTTTAGTGCTTTTGATGAGCCATTCTTAATACCCTTGGCTACTACAATAATGCACATTTTGAATTTTTTCATCATCTGTATTTTATGACCGCGTTGTCTGTGCGGAAAAGGAAAAGAAAAAAGAAAATGCGATTAAGCAGCAATAAGTTGAGTTTGAGTAAGAAAGCACAGTAAAGCTCTCGGGCGCATCACTCCATTCAATTCATACTCGTATATGTACGTATGTATGTATGTTTGTAGCAACGGCGGCGTATTAGCGCATCTCGCAGGGATACGAGTCGTAGACTTTAATTAATTTATTAGTCCACAATGAGTTTCCAGTTTCCCACAGATTTAACCGCATCCGTTTTTTTTAGTGCGCCAAGTCGTAAATAGTGAGCTATGAAAGAAGATGCTCTAATTTTCTATACTTTCGTATTTATTTCACTCACTCACCCATTCTTCATTTCACACAGTGGCCGATGGCTGTATGCTCTGTATGTTCTTAATTATGAATCTTCAGACTTTTGGCTGCTACGTTGCTTTTATTTGCATTTTATAAATCAGTTTGGCAAAGTTTTTTTTTTGAGTGAAGATTATATTAAGCGGTGGTAGCTTGAGAGTTAGTGCTCCCAGCTGCAGCTTAGAGTTTGATGTTTAAAGTGTGTGGATAAAATGATGACGGTTATGTGCAGCTTAACTTTTTCTGGAAAAACAGAGTGACGATTTTCTCACCTTTCTTAAACGCTATCTACCCTCATATCTGTCACTCTCAGCTATACCAAAAAGTAAGGTGTGTTAAGTGGCGTTGCTACGACACTTCATTGTGGAAGTATTTAGAAATTATTACAAGTTAATGTGTTAAAATACAAATTGAAATATTTCGCAACGAATCTCTGTTAGCGCCTTTCAGAAGCAAGTGCTTCTTAAATTTAAACACTTTGCTATATAAGGACAAAGGTGAAAGTGAGTATGTAGATAAAAAACATAAAGGTAAAAATAAAGATAAATATAAGGAAAAATATGAGGATGAGCATAATAATAAAAGCAAAAATAAAGACAAAGAAAAAAGATTAAGATAAATGAATAATAAAATGATATAGGCAGATACACAGATATTGCGAAAACTCACCACTCATATGCTCGCCACACCCGAATTCTTTACACGTGAACTCACCACACTCCTCCTAAACTCAATTCCGCGAAACTCACCTCGCCTTAACGCACCACACCTTAACTGACCACGCCCAAATTCACCACACCTCATTAAACTAACAACATTTAATTTCACCATGACATGACATCACATGGCATGACATCTAATATTTTGTTATCACATGATATGACATCACATGGCATGACATCACATAACATGATATCACATCACATGGCATGAACTCACTTTACATTACACCACATAATATCACATCAGATCAGATCACTTGATCTAAGTGAATATGTAGATGAAGAAAACGAGAGAAACGAAAATAAAAATAGAAACAAAGATACGAAAGATAAAGACAAAGATGGAGATCGAGCTAAATTCTAACACTTTACTTTCATAAAGACAAATTGCATGGAGAATATGTATATGAATAAAAGAAATGATAAAATAAAAACAATGTTCCTGATGATGATTTCAGACTGAAGTCGAAATATAGACGAATTAAAAGCATCAAAAACTGATTGTTTTATTTCAACCTGACCTGGAGCTCAAAAAATAATTTTAATCTTCAATTAATGGCCAAATACAAATAAACAATAAAGACAGAAAAAGATAAAGACAAAAGTAAAAATAAAGGAAAACAGATTACTATAGTATAACGAAACGGTAAGAGGTAAGGATAAGTCTAGAAAAGAGATAGAGATAGAGAAAGAGCTAGAGCTAGAAGCGGATAGATATAAAGAATGATAGACTAGTTTTTTTTTTGTTGTTTTATGACATGAGATATTATGGATTAAAATATAACCGTAAGCTTACAACCTTATACTAAATAGCCTATCATTTTATTCACAATTTCAAAACAATAAAACGCTTATATTGATTATGAAACAAACTAGATGTGTAATTGTAAATAATGTGAGTTTCAGTGTGGCCAAGGCGTACTTACTTTGTGGTTAAAAATAACTTAACGCTACCATTGGAATATTTTGTACTTGGGTAGCAAAAAAAAAATCGTTAATCAAAATCTCAGGGAAGAATGTTATATTCCCAGATTTCCTTCAAAGGAAACTTTGCGTCATAAATATAGAGGAGGCCTTCGAAAACATGGAACACTCTTTCTGATCCATTCTTGTAGAAGAAGCAACAATTCACTGGATTGAAAGTATACTCACAGCTGAAGCTATAATTTTTGAATTAATACGTATGCTGGCGAATAGCAAAGTGCCGTCAAACTGGGCTATGCTACTTTGACATTGTGTTGCATATTTCAATTAACTGATGAATTAAGTTGAATATGATTTTTTAAACACTTGGCAACCCTCCTAAATATAAATCAGAAATAAAGCTCTTTTCAAACCCACTTGGATTGATACCCATCAATTAATAATTAATTTAACCCATTAAATAATTTGAATTTAACCTTTTAAGCGAGTGGCAATCCTCTTCAAATACCTCAAAAATATTTTAAATGTTCAAACTAATAATTTATTAAAACTCTTCCGTTTGACAACAACTTAATGAAATTTATATTTTTAAACAGGTGACGACTCTCTTCCAAATATTTTCCAACTACTAAATTCTTAACCGTCTTTCTCCTGGCACCCATAAAGTGATACATATTTCAATTACCTAATTCTGTTAGTTCAGATTGAATTTGATTTTCGAAAAAGGTGGCAACCCTCCTATGCATATGGAGTCTAGGAATAATAGCTCAACCAGCCACCGACATAAAACCGTAGACCGTGTCGTCTGACACGACCTATCTTATGGGATTTTCGTGTTAACGAAAGCTCACCACCGCATGATGGTGACGTTGTGTGTGTGTGTGTGGGCACTCTATCAACAGCAGGACTCCGTCGGTGGCTGGTTGAGCTTTAAGGCTTTTTTAAATCATTTGATTGATACACATTAGGCCGTGTACATTATTTTTTTTTGACTATGTGCGCATAGCATAGGAGGATTCTACGTGTAGTTAATTTGACGCAGACATCATGGGTCTAAAATCAATTTGGAGTTTTTCAAATTGCGAAAATAGGTTTCGAAGAAAATGTAAAAATTTTCACTGCTACGCGCTCTGGTGGAGGTTTTAAGAAAAAGATAATCGCAGAAATGAGTTCCCCATACCAAAAAAACACCTTATAAATAGTATGTTTTTTTTACAAAGTTTAAGCACTTCTTTACGACACTAAATACAGTAAAATGCTAACAAACCAATTTTCGCAATTTGGCAAACTCCAAATTGATTTTAGAGACAAGGTCTAAAAGTTTTCAGTGGCTTTGCTCTACGTCCTCTTCGTTTTTATGCTTATTCGCTTAAAATCATATTGGCTTTATATGAACCACCTTATGCAAGGCTGCACCCATCACGAGACCTCTAACAGAATTCAATACTATCTAAAAATCTTTTGAGATCAATTTTGCTTTCTAAAAAAAAACTTTATGCAAAGACAAATAAAAAATTCTTTTTCCTATTTCTCCAATGCGCTAAACAAGTCCATGTCAATCTCTAACAGCAATGTTTTTCGTCGCTATGTAACTGATAATAGCTTTCAACCTTGTTAAAATAATTTTGTTACTATGATAAAAGAACCGAAATTTTGTAGATAATTGTAATCCGAAAATGCGTGTCACTCGCAAAATTCTGTCGCAGTTAATGCATCATACGTGCAATGCAACGCAATGCGTTAGTGGAAATGAAGTACGGCGGTCATGTGAGCGTGAGCGTGCGTGCTTGCGTGAGTAGTGCTTGTACGAAAAACTTTTCTCTACGACTTTTGCCGTTACTGCTGCTTGCATATACATGCATAGCACAGCACAAAATTCATTGGCATAAAGTGTTATAAGCCATAACCGCATTGTTCACACCTGCTGCCAGCCAGCAAGCCAGCCAGCACCACTTTCGCTTGTTACCCTCTAATGACATTTCGAGCGGCACGTAACTCATACGCCCTGTAGTAACCGTATATGCCTACAAATTATGCGCGCTGATGAGCCTAACGAGTAGGAGGTGGCGTGTTTGGAGCACGCAAATTATTTCAAATATCCGCACATATGTACAAAATAAATATAGGACACTCATGCGTGCTCATTAGGGTGGTCGAAAAATGCATGAGAAAAAATGAAGTCGGAATTTTTATGCGCTCACCCCCTAGGATTGTTCTATTCCGAAAAAATATACCCCTATTTTTGAAGTGAAACTTCTTTAGCGGCGGTTGGTTGGTTGGGAGTAAATTGCCAAATTCAACGGAAACAGGTACTTCTTGATNGTAATGGTAAATGCAGCAATTAAAATTAAGGTGAATTTAAACACTTTACATATTTATATAAGGGCAATGTTGAATATGTATGTATGAAGAAAATGATAAACACTAAAGTAAAAACAACTTACTTATCGATATAATAGTCGATATACTTATCGTTTTTTACTTATCGATATTTTTATAGATATATGTAGATAATTTTAACGATATTTTTATCGGTTTTGTTATCGATTTTGTTATGGATATTGTTATCGATATTTTTATTGATTTTGTTATCAATATTTTTTATCGATTTTGTTATCG